>NW_015373946.1:88812-116669 GCF_001272555.1 Dufourea novaeangliae | reverse complement strand
TTTTTTTTTTTTTTTTTTTTTTTTTTTGTCTTGTTCGAGAGGGAACTGGCGGTGACGGACTCTGCCTAACCGTGGAAACTCGTTCGTAAGACTCTTGAGAGACATTCTTCTTCGTACGTCGATCGTTATCGCGTACGACGTGCTCGATTCAACGATTTTGCAAACGTTCCTTACGGATACCCGTGGATCACTTACGGATTCGTCCGTTACTCAGAACAGATTTCGCAATCGCCGTGCGAGAGAAGATAAAATTCATTGACGAGATGTTCAGTCGGTGGATCGGAGATCAACGAGAGGTGGCGTCGCGGGCGTAACACGGGTCGTATCGGTTCGTGATTTCGGTCCAAATACATTCCGATCAGGACCGATCGGTGGTGACTGTGGGAGGCTGCGAGGAAACCGATTTCCAAGCCTTCAGGTCTCGATCGATCGGCTCTGCTTCTTCTTTCTCTTTTTCTCTCTTTCTCTGTTGCTCTTACCCCGATACGTCTGTTTGTTCCTCTCGGTCGGTCCCCAGAGACACGCGTTCGGATCTTTCCCTCTCTCGGTGTATACGTGTATACATACGTATGTATGTATGATGTATGTATATATGTATCTCCTCTGTTATAAAGTGTTTCACGGTGTTCCGTCGAGATCGCTCTCTCGCCTCGGCGTGGCTCCTTTATTGCGTTTCACTTTCGCGATGAGCTTGCCCGTCCGATCGGGGCGTGGCAAAAGTGTAACGCAAGAGAGGTCCGAGGCCATCGTCGGCCGTGGATCAGCGTACAGTGTGTATATGCGTGAGGCAAGAAAAACAGGGCCTCTCTGCTGCGATCCTCTCTCGACCATCACACCCGTGTACCCATCGAGGAGAGATCTCCGCGGCCGCGGCTGGGCCGTAGAAGCTTAGTCACACCTTTGGGCCTGCTCGTCTGACGCGGCGTTGCATCGATCTCCTTACGAAATCGAAGCTCTTAAAATGGATTTTGAACACCGCGTGCACGCGCGGCCGTGGTTGCACCACCACGAGTGCCCCCGTAATTCCTATGCGCATGCTGATGGCACCGGCGGTAAGGCTTCAAATAATGCGACAAAAAAAAAAAGAAAATAAATGTACAAGTCTCCGGAGACCAACAAAGTTACAAAGACATTTCTGTATTTCGTAGGGAAATACATTTGAATGTTTCGACTGCGCGTCTGGTCGCGTCGTGATTTATCTTCGTGCACGATGATGATCAGGACACGTCAACGGACGCGCGTTAACACGATCGTCGTCTACCGGCGCGCTGTTCTTTTTCTCTGTATTTCCGATTCTCGGTTTCAGGACTGTCTCTGGTTTTTCAATCAAGGTCGAGGCTTTTCGTTCTCGCGTTCCACGAGAGATGCCACGGCATCGTTCTGTAATATCGAGAAGAACGCCCGGCATTCCAAGCTAGAAAGCGCCAAATCGTTTCTCACGCGTCACTGGAATCTCCATCAGCTATAATATCGTTTCGCCGATCTCGTATTTCTTACGTGCGCGCGCGCGCGTACACACTCCTTTGATAATGAAGACGCACCGAACCTTTCCCATCAACCACGCGCGCGCGCTTTCGTCTCGCGACCGTCTCATTGATCGCGTTTACCCAAGGTCAAGAGAATCCTCCCGATCGCGAACGCTGGCCTTCTACACCTGCGCTACTTGCGGTGAACGGTCGGTGCAAGGTAGAAAGTACCGATAAATTGCCACCTAATATCGCGCCGGAAGCCGTATACGCTCGTGTTCCAGCTGTACCAGAGCTCGTAACCGCGTTAAGTCCCAATCGTCCATCGGTGTGATGAGGTATTCGTGATTTCGAAATGTGTAAATCGTCCGGGTGAGTTACCGGGTGCCAATTCCCGAAGATTCATGCGAACGATAGGTCTACGTTCCCCCGTCCGGTTCGATCTGGATCCCGTATATAATTAATCGAACTGAGCCACTTACTACCAAGGTCGTAACACCTCCTCCCGTTCGTTTGCGTCGGTGTTGGCTGTCGGTTAGAAAGTATACTCGGTGAATATTCGTAGTCGGGGAGTCAAAAGAGCGGAAGACGATTAGATCGTTTCGCCCCGGGTACAGTTTTCAGCGGATTCACCGCAGGAAACGAGTGCAGGGATGTATGTATCGTCGTCAGCAGCGTGTGGGATTGCCGATGGCGCCTTCGTCAGCCTCTTCGCGCAGGTTCGTTTGTTCCGTTTTCGCTGATCATCGTCGGTAGGAAATACGCTGATTTTCCCGTGTCACGTAGATCAACTGCGTACGTTCAGCTTTCCCACGTACGCTGCGAATTCTGTTGCCTGCGATATGTCGTGTTATCGCGCTTTGGTTTTTCTTTTCGTCTGGTTTTCAATCTGTCTAGTTTGGTCGTTGGTAAAATTGAATGGCACCGTACCAGAGACTTCTTATTACTATCGGCCCAGGACGACTTCCAATCGACGCGGATCCGCTCATTGGTTTCGACTTTTATAGTCTTCGGCGGATCACCGATAGGCACCACGAATTACTCTCTCGTTCACGGGGCTAAAAATTCACTTTCTAGCTCGTAAAATCGAAAATTGTCGTTCTTGCCCGGGAACGAATTAGCTTGCGATCGTTCGATCTTTTCTGTTCGCGAACATCTGTCTCCCAAGCTTGAACGGGAATGTAACTGCTTCGAAATCCGATACACTTTACATTCTAATTATCGAGAGCCTGCGCTTTTTCAACGAAAGAAGAAACTGTTCCGTGTCGACTGTTACTCTTCCAAACGATCCGTGAATCATTCTCCGAACCAACGGGGGCGAGAATAAATATATTGTACTTTGCGAGATTGAAAGAAACTTCGGAGACTTGGTCTCACCCCGTTGAATCAACGTCATTCATAGACTACGGATTTTATGCATTTATCATTTGCAACTCGGTGCATTAAAAAATTTAATAAACCGTAGTGATGTTGTGTATATTGTTTGAAACCCGATTAGAATCCTTACTAAGAAAAATCTGAATTTATTCAACTTCAGTTTCTATAAATTACCTGCTTCGCAAAAGTCTGTATTTGCATAAACTTCCGCAGTCTACACGACCGTCTTCACCCCGCTCCTATCCGTAGATTGATTCACGGTAATTAGAATCACGCGTTTCCACCCTCACGCTAGAAAGTAACTAAAAATGTTGTCGCTTTAGATCGACTTTACCGTCTACTTAATCTAGATGTAACTCCTCGCGGTCCGATCGTGCTCGATCGGATGTTCCAGAGAACATATTAGGCACGTAACTTGGTTAAGGCACCTGTCGGTCCACGACCGACGTCTCCAGCAGCTCCTCCTCCTCCCCATTTCGTCCATCCCCGCGGTAGACTTTACCGATCGAGAAACAAACGTGTACGGAGTATAATTCCCTTTTCGATCGCGGTTAAAGTCTAGATTTCGTGTTCTGAAAGACGAATTTTCCTAACTCTAATTTTCGGTCCGAGAGGAACATAGCCCCCGAGCTCGGACCACGCTACGGTACAATCTTCTCGTCAGAGAAAATACACCAGATTCATGGACTGGTTCTATCCCACCGGAATCGGATCGTCCCGCACTCGATCGGACGGTTCGATCTTTTAACTAATCGTACCCGAAACGATCGGGTCCCTCGGCTCAGGTATTGTTCCCGGGTGACAACGGCGGCGAACTGACGTCCCTCTGTTCCTCCTGCACGCTTTCCGGTCTGCTGGTGGTGCTGCTCGACCTCGAGCTAAGGTTATCCCGATCGCTGAAGTACGACGAGTCGCCACGTTTCTCCTCCAGCTGAAGCTGTTGTTTGTCGTTCCGGAAATCGTCCGCCCCGTGGCCGAGCAATCCAGGGAAGTACGGTATACCTTGCCGTTGCGAGGTGATCTTCCCCATGAAGCTACGGATCTCTTCGAAATAGGAATCGTCCGCCCTCGGCAGCTGTCCGTGGTACCTCGATCGGACCTCGTCGAGTATCGTCGGTCCGTCAGCGTCGTGCTTCTTCAGGTGTCTGTCGAGATTGGTCTGCTGGCCGAAACATCGATCGCAGAGCGGACACTTGAACGGTTTCTCTTTGTTGTGGATGTTTCGTACGTGGCGTTGAAGATTGCTCGAGATGCTGAAGCTTCTTTCGCAGTATTTACACTTGTACGGTTGCTCGCCGGTATGCGTCCTGAGATGCCGCGTCAGATTCGCCGATCTCGGGAACACTTTGCCGCAGAACTTGCACGAGTATCGGTCCTTCGGTTTTAAACCGGCTTGCACGGTGATCGAGTACGGTGGAAGACTGGACGAGGTTTGTTGTTGCTGTTGTTGTTGCTGTTGCTGCGGTTGTTGCTGTTGGGTCGGATGGCTTTGTTGTTGCTGTTGCTGTTGGCCGGCCGAGGGGCTTGGTATCCTAGCGGTGGCTTGCGACGAGGAGGACGATGTGGAGGAGGTTGTGGAGGGGAATCTGTTCGGTGGTAGCGGTACCATGGTGGGCAGGGCTCGGACTTGGATCTTGGGCAGATCCGGAACCGGTGAACCGTGATGGTGCGACCGGTACATGGCTTCCAGGACTAATGGATGGACGGCGTGGTGTTGAGGGAACAGTACCGTGTGATAAGGCAGACTGTTGCCCAGGCTGTTCTGGTTCAGTACCTCTATCTCGTTCTGGTTCTCGTCCCGTAGCCTCTCCTTCTTGTGATCCACGCGAAGATCGAGCGGCTCGCAGTCCAGGTCGTCCTGGTGGGGCTGCGGTGGCCTCGCCGCGGGACTCATGTGGGGCTGTTGGTGTTGTTGTTGCTGCTGTTGCTGTTGATTCGTCGGACTGGAGAGGCCGCGACCGTGGCCGTGGCTCAGATCGTACGGTAACTCTTCGACGTCCGGCACACGGACGCTCAGGGGGTATATGCTCGCTTGTTTTGGGCTGATGTGGCCCGGCATTTTTCTTGGACTCGAATCCTTCTCTCGCATGGCTGGAGGATACTTCGGGTCGTGCAACAACGTCGGGGGCAGGGTGATGCTACCGAGATATCCGCTCATCACACCGCCTCTATCACCCTCGTCCTTGCTCCTGCTTGTCGCTCGTGGTGGTGACCTGGAATCACACGCATCGTACATTCTTTCGTTGGCGTATCAACAGACGGATCCTTCGAACTAATTACAGGGGATCGATCGGGGTTATTCACCAATTCGGAAATCATCGTCGATCAAACGAAACTGTCCTGTCACGAATCGAAATCGCGTTACACGGTGTTCCTTTCTTTGTTCCGAGAACGATCCGTGTTAGAATCGATTGGCGAACGACGACGATTTGGAAACATTAGTGAAAGGATCCTGCTTTCGGACCGGTGATCCGCCGTGTGTACCCAGATCGTACGTGTAAATCCGAGCGAGACGAAAGGGGACGAGTGAATCAGTGCTCGATAGATCAAGGCGTGAACCGTCCGGATGATAAATGTGTTCGCGTTTGCCCGGAGGCGACGATACCTGGGCGATTTTTCGAAGACTTATAGAAACTGATCTCTCGGCCTCTCATACTGCTCGCATTTTTCTGCCGCGACGTCAGATCGATCGATATTATTAAAGCGTCCGAGAGAGACCCCGGACACGTGGACGACGGGACGGTGTGTAACGGGCAGCGGTTGTCAAGATAAATCGACGTCTGTCCTTTGTGTATAAAATGAAGCAACGATATTTTCTTTATGATTCGAAAGAGGTACACCACGGTGAAAATATGGGAGCCACTGGGGGATTGGTGACGCAGGGAACAGCACGAATATATTTAAGGCTACCGGACTCTCGAAGATCTCTTTCGGTCGGCACGTGCTATCTAACTTAATCAATGAATCATATATCATTCGGTCGCCGATGTCGTGCCGTACAGAAAGGGAATGCGATCCTCGAAGAGATTCATTTTCATAACTTTTGATGGACACCTTAATTCCATCGCGTTGTAACTGTTACTACACACTCTGAGTCCCTCAAACGCGACCGCGCGTGAAAGTTGGTCGCTTCTTAATTGATTTCGTAATTGTAGCTTGTCCGAGGAAAGGAATTGTGATCCATTCGGGGTTCCATGATCGTATTACGTACAACGGATCATACAAGAAATTACGAGGAAATACACGTTGCCCGCGCTACCGGAGACAGCGCGTCGCGCGAACGTCTCTCGCCTTATCGGCCGTTGAAATCACCGGGGCGAGCATTACTTATGCGAGCGTTAAAATCTCCGTTCAGGCTCGCGACCGCTACACCGCCCCGTTACGTCCGATTCCGTTCCTCGTGCACGCGAAACCAATATTCCTCTCCTTTACACTCGATTGGGTGAATTTCTCGATAAAGGAAGTCCTCTCTCGTCGTTAATTCGAGAAATCGAGGAATCTTTTTGCCAGCCGGTGTGCGTCGTTTCGCCTCGGACTCGATCCAGTTACCGAAGAGGCTAGTCCTCAGCTGGTTGTCCGGTTCCGATGAAAGAGAAATCCGCTGGCGACGTTGACAGAGTCCCGCGGTGAAGGTGAAGGGGGGACAAAGGGGGAAAAAAAAGGAGGAGTCGCGAAAGAGCAAGAACCCCGTTCCGGGCGTAAAAGGAGCAAAAGCAAGCAACATCGAAGACTCGCGACGGACAATAGTGAAAAGCGTTAATTACGAGCGCGGAGAATGCGAGTACGACTGGAGAGGGACCGGTGTACGAGGCCTGGAATCGAAAGTGTACCGAACGTTTCAAAAACACCGGTCCTGTGTACCCGATGATGCGGAAACGGCGAACGGGTTCGGTTACAAGCCATTAAACGATCGTTGTTGCGCAAAAAAAAAAACGGTCATAAACTCTTCACGGAGTCGATAGAAATGATTGTCGTTCGTTCGTGTGGTTTCAACGATACCTACTATAGGTACCGTTTATTGTCTGAATCGGCTGCAATAAAAAGGAGCTCGGGATCGTTGTCGCATAGGCACTTTACTCTCTTTTTATCGTTTCCCGCGCGAACACAATATCGTAGAAAGCGATAGACGTGCCTGTCATCGGTCTAGATGTTGTTGATTAAGATTCGATTTACATACATCCATACATCATATGTACTTTCCACCGTTCCCCTTTGATAGCCAGATCGCGAGGAGAAACTTCGCTAATCAGATTTTTCAGGGGGCACCAGCTTAAGCGACGTAATGTCCGTCTACTATAGATATCAGGATCTGAATTAATTTTCCGTCGCGAATTTTCGAATTGTCGGTCGTACGAACTGTTTAACGAGCTGTCTGTATGTGTCTGTTGACCGTTCAGGGATTTCCGGTAACTTAATCGCTAGCAGTGCGCGCGCGCGCTTCTCGGAATTTCGTTTCCCTCGAGCGAGCTCGAGACGGCAGTGCGGGCTTTATCTCCCGAAAGGTGGAGTTTCACCGAGCGACTTCGTGAGTAATGTCCACGGGAAACGGTAGCTGGTTCCGTGGAACAGCGGGTGAAATAAGACGAAGGAAAGGCCCGTCCGAGAGAGCACGATCCTTAAAGACTGACATCTGTTACGTGAATCAAGCCCCCGGACTACTGACGTCGACTGCGAGATCGGCCGAGATCCACGATCCAGTTTTCGGTTTCTAGAAAGTCGGGATGAGCCGGGCGTGGTTTGTCTCTCGTCCCCTCTTCCTTTCTCTCCCTCTTTCTCTGTCTTTCACCCTTCGCCTCTCGCTCTGTGTCGTCCTTGTCGGGTATGATTTCTCTCCCGACATTCACCTACGTGTACCATAAGTGTACACGGGTTTCAGGGACGTGCATGTGTTACCGATCGCGCGATAGAATAATTATTTCAGCCGCATAAGGCCATTAGTTCATGAAATATTGAATGTTCAGTGCCGATGAGCCATCGGACACTCATCGAGAATTTACTGTACTTCGTTTCGATTTAAGGATTGACAGTACTGTTGCATCGACTGCCATAATCGGTGTGAGAAGCGTTTTTTTCGTACTCGCCGGATATTTCTAGCAAAACATCGACACACAAGTTTCGTGCCTGTATGTTGTGTGATAAATAAACACACACTGGTCATGCAACGCATAACCGTTCGCCAGTTGTCACCGGAACGGGCCGTGTCCCTGGCCCGGGCTGTCAGCCGAGCGGGGAAGATTTCAATCGGTTGTTTCTTTTTTTCGCGTGACGCAAGTCCGTTCTTTTTTCTCTTTCGATCGAGCAGAAAAGACACGGGTAGAGGCGGGAGAGAGAGAGAGAGAGAGAGAGAGAGAGAGAGACGAATCGAGAAGCATTCGCTGTTGCTCCCCCCGCACCGATATTCAAATTCACCGTTTAACGAGCAGTTTTATTGTTCGACCGGGGACATGAAGCATCCATCGTCACGGAATCGCAGGTCAACCGATAATCCCGTCGACGAAGACTTATTTTGCGCAATTAAATGACGCAAGTGTCGCCTTTACTCCAACGTTAACCCCAACATCTACACCTTACCGATTCCGTGTTTTTTTTCTGTAATGACATTTCCTTCGCCCGTAACAATGTTTTCTCACGATTATTTAAACGATCTCGACAGTTCGTCTGCGATCTGTCCTCTGTCCGCGAGCGAAAATCCAGATGTAGGCGAGCGACGAAAAATGACCAAGAAGGAGGAGAAGAAGAAGAAGAAAGAAGGACGCATCGATCCGTGTCCTTCCTCGTTACACGAGCCCCGTCGTATGAGGCACGATCGTTCGTTCCGATAACGGGGCCAAGAAGTGCCGGTGCATTTAATTACGAACGCGCGGCCCGCCTTAAGCACCGTGTGCTGTCCGGTGATAAACCGCCAGAGCGGCCGCCGCGTCGCTGAATTCATACCCATCGCGACGCGAAAATATTGCTCCACGTGTGCGAGAACCGTCGCAAAGCTTTTTGGCGGGTAGAGTCGTCACCACCGTCGTGGTCCAATCTCGTCTCGTTATCGTCGTAATCACCTGGACTTACGACGCCTGCGGACACATTACAGGGGGATAAACAATGATGCAAGGAAGAAGAAAGGGAACGGGGCCGGTGAAAGGTGGGCAAGGCGATAATACAAGATCTCAGGGGTTCGGTTCCTGTGCGCGTCGGCTTAATCGTTTTCAATGTTACTTTCATTCCGGCTGACAGCGCGACACCGTTCATTATTCATCGTGGGGTTCGCGTTTCGTGGCGAGAGCTCGCAACCGCGGGCCTGGTCTGGCGGAATTAATTTGTCGACAACATATCGCTCGCGTCGAGCCGCCGCCGCCGCTTATACACACGTAAGCGTGCATCGACGGTAATCCGGCGATTATTATTTATGATTTCGGTTCTCGGTACAGCATAAAAAACTCCGAAGGTGTTCCCACCCCCTCCCCCCGTGTATACCGGCCGGCAGGATCGACGCCCACGCGCGACACCTCCGGTAGTCGCGCGCGGTAACCTTGCGGAGACAGCTGAATCGAAGTCGCGCGATTCGGCGGAGGGACGGAGAAAGAAGCGTGGTGCTGCGGGAATGGTAGTGAGGGGTAAAAGTGAGAGAAAGAAACGAGATATATCGTTTGGTATTGCCGACCCCAGATACAGGTATCTCGTACGTACGGCTCTCGATACACGCGCGGACGTTAATGAGACGTCCGAACCGGGTGTGGATATGTATATGTATATGTGTGGATACCCTATCCGACGGTTTCTTCTTTTCCATGAAATACTAATTACGCCCGGCTCCGGCGTGGTTCACTCGATAGACCTTAAACCGACGCGACTAGCTGAAAGACGCACGGAATAAATAGTCGGGGCTAATCTACGAGCCTCGCAAATTGGTTCGCGTTCGAGAAAGTGTTCCCCGCGCTACTAGTAGAAACCGTCCGTCTCTAGTTAAACACGCCTGAAACGGAGATTCTGTTTTGCGGTGGAGTTCTACCAGTTGCGGTCGTACACACGTACACACATTTCTCATGGAACGTGTCTCGTATAATTTTCGTTTCCCCCACAGTTAAATGATTCCTGCCTGGTGGAATATTATAAACGCGGTTGAACAGTCGATAAAATTTCCCGGCAATGAATCTGCCATCGTTTAGGTAGAATTTTCCATCGCACCGTGTCGCAACTGCACCAATTCATTTAGCCTCGAATCCGCGAGTACTGTGCTACGAGTCTGGCGCGAACACAGACGAAAGGTGAAGTGATTTCTACCTTTTATATTGTTTCGTTTCCTTGAAAAACGTATTCTCGCGCTCCGCGCTTCACCGACCTTATCGGTCGACGGTGTGTCGATCTCTCCGTTCGTGATCGCGATGAATGGATTCAGAAGGCTTTCGAGTATATATATACATATATATATATACTTGCTTCCGGTACTTTTTACAGACTCCCTGACCCTAATAAGCGTTGCCTATTAGGATCGAGGGAAGACAATGCTGTCAGCCGGTGACTGCAACGCCGCTTCCAAGGAAGCAACGTATCATCCGTGACTCCTCTGTCCGTTCGAAACATCCTCCCGATAATAGCCTCGCCCTGTCTCTCATAGCGACAAAACGCGTTCCGAATCCGTCGAAACGCGCGTGTTCGAGCGACGAGTTTTTTCTCAGCCGGGTCCCGTTCGATTTCACTTGTATCGAGAGCAATCGGAGCCACAGTTAAATATTCGTTCGAGTGAAACCAAGTTGCAACGCAATGTTAACCGTGTGTGTGTGTGTGTGTCCGCGCTGAGATACTTTACTCGCGGGATTCGTCGTAAATTCGAAAGTATTCCACAGGGCGCACTCGGAGGAACGGGGGAAAGAATTCATTGACTCGGTTTTGCGATGATCTCGGACGCGGAATCACGACGGAACGAGCGATTAAAGATTTTCCCGCGCGTAACGATCCGCAGAATTTCATCTCGAACCGCGGCCACGGAATATCTCAGCGTCCCACCCGGCACGAGATAACATTCGGTAGTTTTCTCTACGAGCTCTGTGATTTAGATAAATGGCGACTCGTTTCAGGCGTTTCCTTATGGAACTTGAACTATCCGAGCCGCTGGAATTTCGCGTGATATACTCTCACCGCGTGGCGGTCTTGGATTTCTCGTTTGCAAATGTTAAAACAAAAAGGAACAGAATAGAGAAGTAGTGTACAGCGTAAAAGAGTAAAAGATACGAGCAACGTTAGGATTCGACGAGTCGTAATGTATATCGAGAAGATTCCCGGAGGGACCGATTCTGAGAAGTGGGTCGATTTACGAACGTTTCCTGACCGAGAGCGCAGGAAATAATACGCGGATCAGGAACAATCGCTCGAGGGGGAGTAGTATCCCAAACGGTTTCCCGCGGCGGTCGCCTAGTTTCCAGGTGAACGCTAATGCGTCTGAAATTCACCAAATATTTCCATCCCGCCGGAAGAAGATTATGCCATTTATAGACGTTGGTAGATCGAGGGGCCTCGACAATGCTCGGCTGAGAATTCTTCTCACGGAGGGGCACCGCGCGTTTAGCCCTCGCGTCTGGCAACAGTAACGGCCATTTGTCTGCAAATTACGCGATAACGTGAGGCGGGGAACAAAACTTCAGCCTGGCTGAAGAGAGGAGAAGGCACGCGTGGAACACGAACAGGAAAAGAAAGTGACTACGAATGTAACCTACCGATGTCGGCTGTACGCAACGGTGTCCTCCGTGTTCGCCGAAAGGACTTCCTCGCCGTGGCGTTCAACGATTCGCAATTATCGCGATTACCACCGCGGAATTTAATGAACCAAACGCACAGTTGGACGACGGTTCTGACCTCATCGGGAAACGATTTTTTACCGTGTATGGCACGGCTCGAATAATGCCAGGGTTTCGTTTCTGCATCCGATCGTTCACGCCATTTGTTGCGGTGTCCATGGCGAATACCAATGGCACGCGTTGCTGGTGATAAAATTGTCGACTTTTCTTGGAAACGGATTCGAGAGCGATTCGGAAACGTGTGACGACATCGACGATTCGACGATGCATGAAAAACGAAGTTACAGCCTCTTCGCGTATCTATATAGGAGGACCTGTTCGAACCGATAGCGTATCTACGGAATCGAATGGTCCCGGAGAAAGGCGAACACGAAGGGAGGGTTTCGTCGGAAACAAAGACATCAAACGGTACGCCTTGCCCGTTAGACACGGCGATCGAACAGGCCACCATCATTTTCTCCCGGTTTCTAGAGCCTAGGAAAATGCCCGCCGGTGGACGTTCGAGTTTTGCGAAACCGCCGATTACCACGGTGGGTCCGTACCGATCGGGATTGGTCGGAATCGTTACGATACGTACAGAGGACTCTTATGCAAAACTGTTTATCAGTACTGACATTTTAATGACATTGTTTTCTCATTATCGGCGCTCGACTTCCCTTCTCCTGGTCCTGTCCACGTGAAATTCTGTCTGGTCAACTGTCTGGAAACTGTCTGTTTCTCTTTCCTTTTCGCGGACCGTCTCGGATATCGGTCTCTCGCGGCGGAGACGCGTTGGAACGCCGTATCCTATGCAGTTCGTTTTTTGCTCTGTTCCGTTCGAAAGTGCACTGGATGCGTACGCCTGGATATGCGCTAGTTTCTTTCGCGAACTAATAAACCGTCGAGCGAGAGCATAGACACACGAAGGAAAGTTATCGGTCCCAGTGCGGCTGGTTGGTTTCGATTTCAAAATAAGAGCCGATAATGGAGCCGTTTCGCTTTCGATCGTGTTACGTGTGCGTCGGGATGTTTGCGACAACGGTCGGGGAATGTCGAACGAACATTCGGTTTTTCTTTTTTCACGTGTCAGACGAGACACTGATTAGCGATGCAAACGTCAACGTTTGAAATATGCAACCGGCTGAGGGGACACGTATAAACAGAGGCACAGACTTTCCTGGATTCCGAATCGGATCGTGGTTGCTGGTAGATAAGCGAAACACAGAAAGAAAGAGAAAGAGAGACAGTGTAGCAGAGTTGAATCAATTATATAATTGGACGATTTCGAGCGATCCGGTGGCGTTCGCCGGTTGACCGACATACGAAAATTACGTGCCAGGGAGAGCACCTTCGGCCGCGGCTCTAATGGGGCGATTGTGATTTAAAAGGAGTGAAATCCTGTGGCAGATGAGAAAACGAGCAACGCGACACACAGTGGTTAGATATATATAGAAAATAGAGAACCGATGGGGGGAACGCCCGTGAGCGATGGCACGCCATGAGATCGATGACCCACTGTAATTCAATTCGACGTATTAGAAAGCGTCTTTTAATTAATGCATCGCCGCTCGATATTAAACCGCGGCAGTGGCAGAGTCTTCTCGTCTGTCTGGATCCGGTTCAATAAAACTTCGCCCGTTTCTGTGATTAATTAGAATCGTTCCTCGGGCACGGCGATCGGTGGCTGCCCCCTCGATTATACCGCACGGAACACCGTTGCCTCTGTGAGCTTGTAAATCAATCGACTATTTTACAGATCGAAATTATCCTCAGTCGTTCGTGCATAATCCGTGCACGGGTCTGTATATTTTCGTGTCGCGTGTAAGTGACACGGGGAGACAGAACGAAAAAAAAAGAAATGGAGCAGAGATGGCCGATCAATCACTCTCCGCGTGGATCGTCGGAGTCCGAGATGAACCGAGAAAAGGGGGGACGATGGGGAGAAAGAGAGAAAGAGGATGGTTGACTAACAAACAACAGCGATGATCTCGATCCGTGCTGCGTGAATAATTTCACGCGAAAACGATGGAAAGAGTCCGATGCCACGCGGAGAGAACGGTGCTCGACAGAGATCGAGGGATGGACGTGTCTCGCGAGATAACGACGAGCAGACGAATCCGCGGAAGAGAAACGGGAAAAAGGAGAGAATCAGGCCGAGCCGATGGACAGCAACGGTGACCGCAGGGGGGAGGGGAAAATTCATGAAAATCTATTCGTGATTTCGGGGCCGATCGTTGTATAGATTTCTGGACGGTATACGAACCCGTGGTCCGGCTCGAATACACCCGGTGGCTTTCCACGAAACCACGCGAACATCGGTAGCATTTTTTCGTCGTTCCCTCTTAGCCGGTTACGTTCGTGTCGTAATCGCCGATCTCTGCGGGTTTCCTAACACCACACGAACGCGATAATCGTTCTCGGCTCGATTCGCGGAAACCGACTGGCCTCGTGGAAAACTGCAAACGAGAACGGTTGCGTGGATTCGGTCGTTTCCGCGGGAAAACAGAGAGAAGATCGAGTGTGATTTGTGCCTCGTCCAGAAAAACCGAAGGCCGTGGTCATCAGGCGATCCTTTACACGCGAAAAGAGGAAAGAAAAGGAAAAAATGAACGAAACACGCGTCTCTCGATCTTCCAGGAAGCTCGAGGATTCCCTAATAGCTATACACGATCTGGCGCCAAATTGCTCGGCTCCCGAGACCAATCTGAGCATATAATCCGCGTGTCCTTCCAAGGCCATCGGTAGCCGATCATTTGCGGAACGAAACACGTAAACCAGAGGATTCCCGCGTGAATTCCACGGAAGACGAGGAAACATCTCCGTGGTCGTTTTTATTTTTTTTTCCTTCCTATCCTCAACGATTCTCAACGAATCCTCCACTCCGATATTTTACCAGCGTCCGTAGGTGAGTCGATCATCGAGATCCCGTGTCGTTCTCTTGCGTAACGGTGGCTGCCGTCAAATTTCACTGTCAAATGACATTGCGAGGATTGGTAACCTAATTCACGATGCTTCTCATCTCGGAAGGAGGAGGCGACACGTTCCGAATCGGAATCGGTGTCGCGTACCTTCGATGAACGATGGATAGAGACCTCGGCGATTGCGCGGAAAATGGGCAACGAATGATGCGCGTGTGTGTCTGTGGATCACGCGTAACCTTCGACGACACAAGGGGCTTGATCGTTGCAAATTGGACGAATCATAATGCAGGTGGTCATAGGTAGGCGACTCGGTGAGTCTTCGTGAACGTTTTAAATGGAAATCGAACGATAGTCAGGAATTACCGTTTAACATCTGTTGCATCGCGTTCCACGGAGGGGGGAAAAAAGAAACGCTTCGTGTTTCCCGAGTCATCTCTGTATGCACTCCGAACTTGGTTCTCGCGTGATTAATCGAACGGTCCGTGTTAGGACACCCAGCCGACAGCAGGATCGAGAACAATAAGTTCGGAACAAAGAGCCGCCGAGATGGATTCGCGAACCGATCGACCAACGTCCGTTGATCGAAGCCCGCAAATACTGAATTTCCCTCTCGCGCGTTAAATTACCCCGTGTCGAAACCGTTATCGTATAACATTATCTCGGAGGGGGCCCCCGTTCCGTACCGTTCACCCGAGGAATACGTCCTGGGCAGGGATCGATAAACCGATCGCCACACGGAGGGAATCGTAATTCCGTCTGGGCGGCTCGTTAACCGAGCATTAAAATTGCTCCCGAGCGTCGCCGGGTAATGAAATTAATATAGAGGGAACGTAACAGCCGTTCACGGATATTAAGGCACGCCTTGCAATTAATTTACGTATCACGGATTATTACCCGGCTGGGAGAGATACTTTCACGAGAGAATTAAGTAGGATTTTCGGGTTACGCCCGAAGTACGGATCTGGTGGAGGGGATTTAAACGTGATACACAATCAGACGGCGTAAACAACCGTTTTACGATAGCACGAAAGTCGATTCCGATTTGCCATTTCGTCGTTATTCGCTGGCCACAGTCCCCTCGACGACATCTTTACGCCACGAATATAAACCATTGCACGAAATTGACCGCCGTCAAAAAGTATCTCTATACAAGAATTGTTCGCCCCGTACGGATCGATCAAGGACAGTTCGAATTTCCAGTTACTCGATCGAACGACATCCACTTTATGATCCCCCGAGACCATTCGTTTTTTTTTTTTTGTCGAAACGGCGTTGCAATTTTGTTGCACTGGTCGGAGCGGGATGACGCCGGTTTCGTTTCTCGCCCCTGGCTGTAAATCAACCGACGCGGCGCGAAAAAATTGCATGCCCATGCTAATGTCGGACGATTGCGCGGCGCTCGTAAAAATGTCACGTCGCCGCGGCTCCGGCAGCTGTGCTCTGAAACGATCTTTTAACGAATCGCCGCCGTCTCGAAACTTTAGAACCAGTTTATAAATTGTCTGTTGTGTGTGACTGTGTGTGTGTGTGTCTGTTCTTTTTTTTACGTTGTTCTCTTCCCTTCTCGGACGAGATCGTCGCGTCGGTGTCAAAGATTAAAACGTTAATCCTTTCGGTTACGGGAAGAGTGAGACGTCTCTTCGTAAAATGGTCCCGGAACCTGGCGTTCGAGACGTCCTCGGGCAAAGTATCGGTTCGAAGCGCGCAGTTGGGAATCTTTTCGAGCGCGGAAAGGAGGCGTGTGGGCGTGCATCGGTCGCGCGTTGTCTACGATTCGAGGTGGGGTTCTTCACCGGGGACGGCAATGAGCTTAACAATGGCATTGCGATACTGCTCGAATTTAATTTGAAAGCAGCCAGAGGCCCCATTGTACTACGGGGGGAACGTATATATGTACGTATAAATAGACGTGCGCTCTCGGTGCGCGTGCGTGCATGCCCACGCAAGCAGCTTTTATGCCACCGAGGGATCCGTGCGCGTCTCACCACACGGCGTCGCGTCGAGTCAAATTTGCATTTACAACCACGAGCGTCTTCTAGAAAAAAGAACGTATAAATTCTCGTTAAATGCGATTCTATCGAGAGGGGGGGAGGGGGCAGTTCAGTCGGCCGAGCCGTCGAGGCAGTGGTTCATAATCGAAATTTAGAGGCTACATAGATGCTTGTCAATTTTAGGGATCCTTTTCGATATCGTCATTGTTCACTGACAGTGTTCTTTAGGGAAGTATGAAAGGGGAAATTTTTTCTCTATTTTGCATTCAGAACAGAGAAATACGTCTATGATTGATGATAAGTTGACGCGGGTGTTTAGAAAAATAAAAGAAACTCGATTTCGATCGTTCGAGCTGCTAGATTTTGTCGATGTGTTTCCATTTTGGAATTTCAGAATTGAATGTATCGCTAACGGTTTCAGGATTCGAGTATCGAACGGATGAAAGCGGATGTTTACGGTTGCGCGAGGATGTTTCATAAAGGGCTCGGAGGTTAACGGCGGATGGTTCGGATGGAAAGTCGGCGGAGTTTCGCGACAACTTCCCGAACCCGGCGGATAATAACGTAACACGACGACAGACGACGGCGAAGGGACTTCAAAGAACGCCGTTCGTGGACGAACGACGGTGTTGTCTCGTTCAAGAACCGTTTTATTGCCGTTTTGCGCCAGTCCAGAGCGTAGAGGACATTGTTCGAACCTCTGGGAGTCTCTCATGATTGTCGTGTGCCTTTCCATTCTCGTAATAGTGGCCGTATTCAAATAACGCCGGCACACACCGTTTACGCATCGCGATCGTTGGGCAATCGGTAGACGAAAAAAAAAAAAAAGAAAAAAGAAAAGAGGAAAAAAATCAGGGGGAAACGATGAAAATCACGAAAGTGACACGGTCAACCGTCCCACAAGAGCACAGCTAGAGGGATCCTTGGTAACTTAATACTCGATGTACCGTTGGCGATCGATCGCGGTGGGAGAATTTTGTAATATCTACGACAAGATCTATGGATCGATCGACAACGCCGAAGTGCTTTCTCGTTTATCTCGGCGTAATCGACCGCTTTCTTTCGCACCGCTCTCGATCTCGCCGTTATCGGTGACCAGTGCGCGTTAATTGTACGAAGAGGGGAGGAAAAAAAGGATCGAGTGGTCGCCAGGTGAATTATTACGCAGATACCAGGTGGGGAGGGGGGGGGACGGTCGCGAGGAATCGTTAATGCCGAGAGATCGAACGCGGGTTGGCAGCGGGCGCCGTATCGAAAAAGAAAAGAACATAATGGGCGGAGGTGAACGAGAGGAACGAAGGGGCCGCTGATCGTGTATGTGTATGTAGGTATTGGTTTCGCCTCGGACGACCGTTAACGGTGTAGTCGGTCTATTTCGATCGGCGGCGTGGCACCTAACAACAAAAATCGAGGCGCCTCGCCAGGCCTCTCTCTCTCTCTCTCCCTCTGCCTTACCTGTTATCAATTAACTGTTAACGTTGCTGCACCCTACGGAACCCGTAACCGCTGCGTGCACTATCGAACGGGGCCTGTTTCTCTATGAATAATGTATCGCGGTTCGGGGAATTCGTGGCATTTAATCATTGGATCGTTAAGAGCGGACGGTACAGGACGGGCGACGCGACGAGATTTATGCGGCACCCACGAATATTCCCGCGCGGCTATGAGAATCTTCCTGGCGCGAGCGTTTTCTTCCTTGATCGCAGACTCCACGCGGCTTTTCGTCGATGGATATACTTCGTACGTTCCACGCTAATCTCTGATAATTTACTCTCTCTCGAGAAATCATTGGAAACATATCTACTCGTTGTGAAAACGATTTATAAAAAGGCTGTCATAACGGTCGCGGTTTCATTAAAAAATCGAGCAGAGAGAGAGAAAGAGAGAGATGTATATAGGGGTGAAAGTGCTCAGCAGCGTCCTATGTTGCGGTTTCACAGACGACCGTTAAGAATCTTGATCCTAATAGGTAAAGGTTAGCGAAAATACCTTACGGCGGGAAAATAAAAATTCCCCACCTACAAATAACGAGTAAAGCTTTTCCCCCGCGGTCTGGCAATAACCGATCACCTTGCACCGGGGTTATCTCGCCCGTTCGCCGGTCCCTCGAATGGGCGCAGTGCCCCTTCGTCCGGGTCTGGAGGCGCGTAAATTTATGAACGAGGAAACGACGCCGAGGTACGCTCGCGCTAGGGAACATAGCTTTCGCGAGCGGTGTCTCGTTCCATGAACGGCAGAACGAACCGTTCGGTGATATAAGGACGAGGGCGTGGGCGACGCGCTTACTTTTCAAGCAAACGGATCGTGAAGCCGCGACGCTCGGAACTGGTTCCTGGAGCGAATTAGACGCCCCGAAGCGGCGACTGTCCGCACCAGTGAAACCCGTTCGTTCGTTCGTGTGTTACAGGGAAAAATGATCTATGGATCTATTCGTTATTCCTGGTTTTTATCATTTGGACCGTTCCCCTCGAATCGGCGAAACGAACGAGTTCGTACCGTGACATACGGTACCACCTTCGTGTAGTTATAGAAATCTAATTTCATATTTTCTTTTGCTTTTCTTCAGAGAGACCTAAAAGTTTGCCAATAGAATGCGACGTTCGAGGATCGAATAGAAAACGCGACCGAAGGAAGAGTTACAGAGATCCGTGGGTTAAAAGGAAGACTCGAGAGCTCGGGAAGCGAACTCGCCAGGAGTACGAACCGGGATTTCTTCGGCGGTCAGACGCCGGGAGCCTGGCGATACGTCTCAATCAATTTCAGGCTCCCGCGTTTTCTTCATCGTCGTCGTTGTCGTACGGTCGATTCACACGGCGCGGCGGCGAGGTTGGAGCGCGCGATCGGGCGGCTTCATAAATATTCAGAGAGGCGCCGCTCGAGTGGTAGGTATTGCTCCTCGCGGACCGTTGCGAACGGAAGGGAACCGGGTGACGGGAAGAAAAACAAATCAATTTACCTTATGCGTCATTCCACGACCTTGAAGCCGGGGTGAGGTTTAGCTCTGGCTGTACTTCCGAGTAGAAACGGTTTCTCACTTCTCCCAGCTGATCCCCTACTGGTGCTTCCTCTTCCTTTTTTCGTTCGCTCCAACTTGTTGTTCTTCTTTGTTTTATCTCCCTTCCCGTTTGTCACCCGTATAACTGTTATCAGAGTTCACCACAGCGAATTGCACGAGGCGCAGAGAAACAACAGAGACAGATTGAGAGACAGAAAGAGAGGGACAGAGAAGATAGAGCACAACAGTCAATCGGTGTTCAGGGGATGAAGAGAAACAGAGGTGAAAGAAAACAAAAATAGGGGAACAGAGAAGGAGCACTCTAGTATCAACAACAGCACACTATCCCAACACTCGAGCACTCTGCCGCCTTCTTCGTCGAGTTCTCCCGATCGTGTTTCTACGTGTATCCTGATCGAAACGTCCGATCGAACATCCCATGGAACGTTCCTTTGCGTCGGCTTCCAAAACGGGGTTAGTATGTACGTCTGCTGTCGACTCTTGGGTATACCTCGTGGCGACCACGTGTTCCGAGCGACAGATCACGATGTGCGCGCTCGCTGGCGCGCGCTCGCCCGAACGCCCTGCCGTGCTTCTTTCGCCACCCGTAATCTTAGGCGGGAAATGTTCTTATTCGCGCGTAGTAGCTTCGGTATCGTCCAGGGTTCACTGAACAAACGGGGTAACCGTTGATATATCCTCGGGACACGATCCTTGTGTGTCTTAACTAGAATTCTTCTCGCTGTTAGCGAACTGTCATCACTGTGACGAAAACTGGGAAGCAACTTCGGGGATAATCGTCATAGATCCATCAACGATCCGTGATCCCTGTCACTTGCCACACCGTGAACGATATCCTGTGGTCCCGATCGTTGGGAATGAACGCACAACACGTGCTCCTTCACGATGTTTCTTCTTTCGGATGAGGAGGACGATCTTGTGCGATCCGTGTGTGACATCCGACGTATGGTACTCCGATCGATCCCCGTCGATCGCGTGTGTATCGTGTCGTGTCGTGTCGACAGGACAGCCGAGTCCTGACTGTTCGTCGTGCGGCACGTCCGTGCGCGGAGGAGCGGAAAGGAGTCAACCACGTTGCCGCCTCGTGGACGAAGCGGAATATCAGCGAGCGCTCTCGAGGAGATTCGTGAGACGCGACTCGCCGCGAGTTGAGGCTCTCCGGAGCGGAATGGGTGGGAGAATCGAGGCGAGGCGCGGCGTGGCGCGACGACGACGAGGAGCAGTGTGTATGGTGGTGGGTGAGTAAAACCGAGACGTCTGTATATCGGTGAGCAAAGCTGCGTCGCGCGGGACCGACAGAGCGGGAGTGACCGGCGGGAGCGATGGAAAGAGAGAGAGGAAAGTAGAACGCAAGGTGAGAAAGACGAAGACGGAGAAGGGAGGGGAATCGCGTCGGTGTGTGCGATAGATGGGAAAAGGGAGAAAGAGAGACGAGTACAGGTTGAGGAGAACGCGCTCGCGTGTGCGCACACAGAGGCACACAGAGAAGGGTACGCTGCCGTGGACTGGGCGGGGAGACTGAACCCGTAGGTTGGCGGGTAGGTTGGTAAGTAGGTAGGTAGGTAGGTAGGTGAACCACGAGGAACACACGGGTGGACGTTCGCTTGTGTGTCGTCGTCGTCGTTGTCGTTTCGTAGTCCCTCTTCGGGTGAATCGTCGGTACGATTCGGGTGGGTAGGTGTGCGGCGGTATAGCGAGGAGCTCCCCTGGCGTGTTAACCGTGAGAGACGTCGGGAAGGTAAGTGCTCTCCTCTCTTTCAGCTACGGAGTAGCACCACGCCGGCACGCGACCTGCCCACTCCCACCCTCCTTCCTCGCGTCTCACGATCTCTCGTTCCCTCTTCCTCTCGCGCGTTCACCTACTCGGCGTTTTTCTTCTTCTTTTTGCTCTATAGCGACCGCGGCACCGGCAGAGCATCGTCTCCTTTTCCAACACGGATCGTTTCCTTTCTGCCTCTAGGTTCTTCGGTGTTCTCGTTCCCTCCCCCTCCCCCCAACGTGCACACCACGAATGGAGAAACGAGAGGAACGAGACGGAGAGGTAATATCCAGAGAGGTGGACGAGCGAGTGTTGGTGCACCACTCCTACCCGGTGGACACCGACACCGCACCGGAATCCTCCCACCCAGGACGGTGTGTACAGGCATGGATAGGAGAGAAAGAGAGGAATGAATCGCTAGAGAGGAACCGAGGCGAGTGACGCTCGGCTCTATCTCCTCTCTGTGTCGTTAATCGCGGTGTAACCTACCGGTCAACTAATTCACCTTTGCAACTGTACCGACACCCCACCGAGTCCACCTCGAGCTCGAGCAGAGATTCCTTTCTTACTCTTTTTCTCTTCCGTTCGCGTGCGCCTTTTCCTCTTTCGTTCTCCGCATTAACGAGTACCGATCAACGGACAACCCAGCTGTTCCCCGTAACCGCGATTACCGGACGCGTCACGCGTTTACAAGAAGCTGGACTTCTCTCAAGTAGGGACTAGACAGCTCGTTCTTTCTCGCCATTGTGTTCATCGGTATCCGCTTCTCGCACGTGCGGGTCGCCTTTGTTTCAATTTTTGTCTAGCCTGTGTTTAGTCGGCTGGTCGTTTGAACGGCGTGTCGACGTTTCCCCTTCTTCTTCTACTCTCGACCATTTCCTCCAAGGACCGTGAGCACTCCCACCAATCTCGCCCGGTTACTCCCGTTTCGTGACTCGCTCCTCTGGGCCACTAATTCACTTCTGGAACTGTATCGCCCCCCTTCCACCTGGGACCTTGACTGCCGACTCTCCGCGATGACGATCCGGTTGCCCTAGGACCGGGCCAAACTCGTTATCGTGTTTCGTTCATGGTCCCCCACTTTCGAATCGATCACGGTCCCCTTTGATCCGGCCCCGATGATCAGTTACGAATAGAACCGATCGGGGGCTCGCGATCGAAGTCTCGATGGAATTTGATTTTGAATTGGAAGTCAAAATTATCAGTCCTTGAAGGGAAGAGTGATACATACAAGCATACATTTATCGCGTGTTCCTTGAGCTTTCCAATGTTGTCGAATTTCACTTTGGTCTACTTTTCTCTATGACTACTGGTCGACCGTGGTATAGATCCCTAGGTACCAGGAAGTCACGGTGTAATGAACAGGTCATTCCGTCGTACGGTAATTTTCGGACTAGTTAAACCGTAAAGTTTCAAGACGGTCACCGTTGCGGCGGCACGGTCACATTAATTAAAACTGGCCCCGTTCGTTCTTCGTCGTATTCGTGGGCCGGAAAAGGAGGGAAGAAGAAACAAACATACCTCTTCGCCGGTAATTGAAACGCGAAACGCGCGTGAAATTGCCGAGGCCGAAAGGTGGATCGGTCGGCGGTACCAATGTTCGCCTAGGCCGCGCACGATTTTTACTCATCCATTGCACTCGCCGTATTCGGTGGAAACTTTATCCGTAAGTTCTAGCTTTCTGGGTCAATCTCTGGTTAGCTTCTTAGCTTTAGGTTGCCCGAGACGGTCGAGATACCTAAGCACGACGAGTAAATCGAGGCGGCAAGCGTTAGGTATACACGCCTCGAGAGACCTTAGATCATCGGATCCTCGTGGATCTGCTCGCTCCGCCTTGTTGCGCAACGGATCGCCGCCGCCGTCGGTGATCTCTCGGGCACAGTCCTGACACAGTTACCTGGTCAGAGCGTTACGGCCGGATTAAAGGAAATGAAAAAAGAACTCCGAGAAACGTGAGCCACTCTCGAAGACCCTTCCTCCCCCTCCTACTCTATGCTTCATCGTTTCGTGACTTTTTTGTGACTTTTTCGTTTCATCGAAAGAAAATATACAACGTTCAGGTGTTCAAAATATATTGAGAAACTACTGGTTACCTTATATTTGTCGAACTTCACATACAGGAAAAGCGATTTTTCCCTATCTTTAACTATTCCAGTTCTTATTTAAGAAATACGTACTCCTACGTCGTCCGACATTAAAGCGTTAATATCCATAAATTCATAGGCGACAGAGGATAAAGGAAATCGGCGTTGCGTTAACGTCAATCAATACGATCATCGATCCGTGATATTTCAGCCTGGCAAAAGGTGGGTCGGAATTCGCGACCGCGTCGCGACGGATTCTTCCCTCTCGCATTCTATTCTGTACGATGACACTTCCCTCCTTGGGGGTTTGACGCGACACGGGACGCGCGCGTGCACACACACACGCGCGTGCGCGGTGAGAACCCATCATTAGACGCCTACGCGCGCCGCGAATATCGTCGAGGACGGGACGGGAGGATACCCGCGACACATCGTTGGTCGCGACAGAGGCCCACGGTCCGACGCGGAATCGAGGCGGAGCAGCGCGGTGAGAAATAGTCGTTGACAATGTCGAACACAGGAAGTCGGGCTCGGGGAGTACGTACAACATACCTCTGTATAAAAGAACTTTGCACGGCCGTATGTGAGATTCTTGATCTTTATCGGTTAAGGTTCGATAGGGAATTAAAAAGAAAACTAGTAAAAGGAAAAGGAATGTTCAATTATGCCGAATAATATTTAGGTATTTTTAATTACTGCCTGGAACTTACTTTGTGGATGCGCCACGTACTTGATATTATTGGGTTATCACCCGTATGTATAAATTAAATTAAATTAAATTAAATTATTCACACGGTGCATAAAAAAGTGCCGAGGATAAATTAGAATTTGTAACGGTTAAATTTAAACGTGTCTAACCGATTATAATGGAGTGTATCCCACTAAACGAACTTCATTGCCCATAACCAGCGTGCTTCGAAGTAGAACAAGACGAACCTGGACAGACGATGACTATTCTAATGAAACGGGCTTGTAATTGGGTCAGTCAGTCGGTGGGGTATATCCCAAGCGCGAAAGGGTTTTAAAGCGACCGGTGGAATCGGTTGACTGAAATCTCTCGGTGTGCCAATCCGGGGTATCGTAACACCTTCACCGGTCCCATCGCCGACACGGGGGGTGTCCACCAGATCCTCTTTATAGTCCATCCAACGAATCCCGCCCGCGGTGTTATTGCGGCGTTTCTTGCACCTTGCGGGAACACTCGCTCTAAATCTTCCTTTAATGGCGTCGTTAGTTAACCGTTTCGATGCGGATCGCCTGGTTCTGGGAGCCATCGTGGGTTCGATTGACCGCACGACTTCGTCTTTCGTAGATCCTGGTGCACCGGGGCTCGTTACGAAAACGCCGAACGATAAAGAGAACCACGGCTTCGACTCCAAAGCGAAGAAGGAGAAAAAAAAACGAACGAAACGAGGTCAACGGTGCACTCGGGGAGGCGTGAACGATTAATGACCGCGGGAAATTGAGGCGACAGACTTGCGCGACAATTTTTTCGAGCAATCGATACATCTACGGCCCAGGTAGAAAATTTGTAACAAGATATTTTCAGCCACCACGAAATGTACAGTCTCGTTCGCGAGGATTAATTCTCATTTGCCTCGTTGCTGTGTTTCGTCTTCAACAGGAGCGTGTTTTTCGGGCGTCACGCTCGTCCCCACGAAACGAATGGCGGTAACGTAATTTACGATGCATCCGCGTGTACGTCGTTGACGTCGTTGAACGCAGAAAGGGGGGAACAACGGACTACCGTTCCCTCGCGATTGGTCCGAACCGCGTTACGTTTTCAGTGGGAGGAGCTGGTCGCGCGCGGCACTTGCGGCGGCATCCGAGCCCCGGGTAAATGAATATGGACGCGCGCGCATAATGCATGCCTACGTAACTGTCAGCGGGACGAACACGTCCACGTTGCGCCTCTCCTCTTCACGGCTGGCTCGCGTGTTACCGCGCACGCGTGTGCATTACACGCGCGCTGCACCGGCGGACGGAGTGATGTGCATCGAGAGCTGCGAAGCCTTCCGCGAGATAGCGATCTCGATGAGGAAGAAGAAGGAGGAGGAGGTGGACCGGCGCCGGCAAAAAATGAATCTGCAGCTTGGTCACGGTGACTCGTTTTTCAGTCACGTTGTTTCTTTTCCATCGTGCAACAGAGATCGCTGTTTCTTCGCGGCTACAAGATTGTCGCGCGGATAAGCGTGCATCAGAGGACACGTGTATTTTTCGCTTTTTTTTTTGTTTTTATTCATTCAAATCATATGCATCTGTCATCGACGGTGACGATGATAAATGGATGTCAGTTGGACGTTTCTCGTCAAGTCGCGATCATCCTCTGTCGCGTGACAACAAATCGAACGATTGTAATTCCGTGGAATCGTAACGCGTTTTTTGCTCGATGTTTTCCGGAGTCACGGAAATATCCTTTCGATCTAGTATTCGCGATCATCGAGCGAACTGAGAATCAGAGAAACACGCGTATTGTACCTCGCGGCTGCCAAATCGATCCCATCGATAATAACGGGATTTATTATTCAGATAGATTGTCGTAATTAACGGTAACAGGATTATTACATGTCCAGAGGCGACCAGGTGAAAAAAAGAAGAATTCATTACGTGCACGCGGCGTTACGTGGACGGTAACCGTGCGTTTGCGATGCATACGCACGCGTACATGCATGTAACTACCCGCACTTCTGGTGGCGGAATGATAGATCAAGAGGCTCGATACCGATCTCGGGGCCCCGAGAAAGGGCCCGGAACCCGGTGCGCGCGCGAGCTGCCTGCAACCGTCTCGCCGAGACCTTTCTCCCGCTCGGGCGAACGATATTTCAATGTGAACGTTTGATACGTTATCAATTACCCGCACCTTTTCCCCCGGCCACGGGTCGGTTACGTCACGCGAATTTGCCAGATTTTTTGAACGGTCGTATCTCACCACGGTCTGGCTCCATCTGGCACGAAATTTCGACTTGTTCGTTGACCGTAAGTAGCAACGAGCTTAAGTTTGATCTACAATAAAAAAGAGAAAAATAAATGTTCGTTCGCCGTGTGTATACGTTTTTTTCGACGCGAAGATAGTCTGTGGAGAACCGATAGCATTGAATGGATACGAGAAAACGTTCGCTGAATTCCAATCGATGAATCATAGAGAAACTTTTCTCCTTCTACCCCGAAGCTAATACCTGTACGTGCAGCTGTGCTCCGTGAAACCAGTCCGTACGGTGAACTTCGACTTTGAAGTTTGCACTCTTCCTTCGAAACTATTCGCGAAGCCGCGCGAGGATCGACGCTGCGAGTCAACGCGCGGCTCTCTCTTTCTCTTCCCGTTCACGGTGTAGATTTACATATAAAACGGTATTGTTTTTCCTACGGAATAGGGTGGGTCTCTGGTTTCGCATTTTACACCGGCGTCCACGGGTACGTCGCGAGGCCGCAACGGTACCTGATATACACGCCCGATATTACGTGTATACCTTTACGATCTATCGGTTTCGTAATGTACCGTGCGCGCCTAGCGATGGCTGCATTCGAAAGCACGCCACAAGATTTATAGACCTCCACGGGGAGAGACTGGAATCGCAGGGATAGGCGACCCTTAACGTTTTGGAGAATTCGTGGCTTGCTGTAAGATCGCGAGATCCGTTCCTCCCAGGACCGAACCGATCGCGCGTGTTTCGCTCGTCGATCCACCGTGGAACCCGCGGGTCTAATTTCTTCTTTATTTTTTTTTTGCGTCGAACAATCAACGTCTGTTGCAACGTCGCGCGCGCGGGGCTATAAAATTACCCGTGGAAATCGCGCAACCGGGGAGCAAGATAGAAAGAAAAAAAAAGAAACGGCGGCGTCGATAACGTTCGCTCACGGCGCGTAGAGAAAAATCTGCATCGCGGTGTGAGTTGCAGGTTTCCTCGGTTCCAAGTGATCTTGCCGGTCGAAAGGAGAAAATGACGACTAGATGGCAGACAAGGAGGGAGAGATACAAAGAGTACATTTTTTTTTCTTCCCCCTCGTCTAGGTGGTAATTTGCCTCTTTTTATTACCACAGTCGCCGATCGGGGGGACCGATTAGTCGCGAAATGTGACCTGTCACTCGGAATTGTTTCTCGGCGTGTCTCTGGTATTCGACGGTCAGCCCGTGGAACGAGGTCCTTGAAAGCTCGCGTAAGGATGTCGCAATTGAAAAGGCGACTGGATGCCTCCGGTGTGTACCCACCCACCGCACACGCCTAATCTGTCGATCGCGGTTCGGAAATGATCTTTCTCTTGTACTCCCCAGTCTCGATCATAACTCGGCCAATCGGTCCCCCCAGTGGGCCTTTCTCTCCTCCGAAGAATTTTAAATACCACGCCCTGCGTAGGAGAGACACGTAAACCCGTGGTGGGTTCGAGAGCCCCAGACGACTAATAGGTTCGGGGCTAAAAGTGCAAAAATGATTCCGTAAGTCTTCGTTGTCCCTGCTTTGAAACGAACGAACTAACGAACGAAA
>NW_015373946.1:17277-88773 GCF_001272555.1 Dufourea novaeangliae | reverse complement strand
AATGCCGAGAAACGATTTTCGTTGTTACGTAAACGTCGCCAGGGAACTTCCTAGACGTGGCGAATTATTTTGCGACCGGGATCGATCGACGCCGACAGTGGAAGAAAACGACAAAATGTTTCTGTGTAGCGATCTTTTCGGTTGAGTAACGGGGGGCCGGTAGAAAAAAGTTGAATCGTTTCCGCGGGAACACGAGAGAGTCTTCTTTTTCCAGTCGGCAGAGGGATTTGTCGGTGACCACGCGCAAAAGCGGCAACGACGACGACGGCCGTCTCTAATCTCAGCCCATCGTGTATCTCGATTACCGCCTCTCCTTTCGCCGATCGTTTTTTCCTACCGAGGCTACAACTGGGCCGATCGAGCGCGGTTTCACTGTTCGAACGGCTTCCTTCTTCCTCACGCGGACCGAGATCTAGATTTACCCGCTACGATTACGAATCGCAACTGTAATTATTGCGATATCCGAACACTGTTTCATTCCCCGTGATGACGTCACACCTGGTCATGCCAATGTCGATCTATCTTCTCGAGAATAATCGGCGCGTACTCATTGAGCCAAGAATCGACCTAGAATCGGGAGGCGCGACGGTTAGAAGCAGAAGACGAATCGACTTGTTATCGACAATTGATTCCTCCGGATACGATGGAACCAGGTGGATCCTCGTGTACCGTTAAAACGAGACGATCGGCTCGCGAGGAATCGACGATTCCATTAATCACAAACTGTAAAGCGCGTTTATTACAGGAGGAATGTTAATGGACCGAGGCGCAACGTATACAATAACATGTATTTTCACCTCTCACACACACACGGCCCAATTATTGTTCCGGCACGCCAAGCATCTTTGGCTAGATTAAGAGCTCGCGGAACACCGTGCTCGGTCCGAGCACCACCATCGGGTGGTATGTTAATCGCAAAGTAATTCGGGACGGGCAATTACGCAAAGTACACCGAACGACGACGACGACAACGTCCTCTGTAATTACCCGTAGTCCCACGTCATCGGTCTTATTTCGTAGCATTGTAAACAGGTACGAACCGATCGTATACACGTGGGCACGCCGTTATTGTCTCGACGGATGCGCATTACCAAGAAATCTAACCACGCGTCAATGGACATCCCACCCGGGACCAACGGGTGGTTATCGTGCCTTCCTTACTTAAACTCGAATAAACTCAGTAATCCATAGAGATCTAGGAATTCGAAATAAATTTAGTGTTAACAGATTCTTCGTTTAGGTGACTATATTCCTAATGAGAGCCGAGTTTACACGTTAATGTACCTGCTAATTTTGAAATTCATCCGACTCTGGGGAATCGTTACCTCCTCTCAAACAAAAATCCACACCTTTCGAGATACCGGAAGCAGTTCCGTGTCCTGGAACAACCGATAGCAAAAGAAAAAGCAGTTCGGCATGACCAGCGTGAAAACATAATAAACAGGTTCATCGCGGAGATGGGACCGCTTTAGGAAGCCGTTGGACCAGGCGGTAATTCGCGAGCGTTTTGTTCTCCGGTCATTATACGGTTACACGCGCGCAATCGAGCACATCCACGGCCGTGTATGGGGATCTGCGCGGAGCCGTGAGTGTGCCGCGATGGTGTGCTGCACGAGAGCACACCGCGCCGAGCCGAGTGCGAGCATTACACACGGCGTGTCCCGGGTTGCTTCATTCCATTCGCGATATTCCACATTCTTCCCACACGTGTAAGAACACATCGGTAGGTACACCGGTGCCTCAGATGCCTGTTGCTGATACGAACTCCTCGGCTTGCCGCCACTACCGTGGCCGGGCCATTTATGGGCCAAGGGAACATCCGAACCGTTTACGGGACAGGAGAATCCTCCGTTTTTCTGCCGTGGGAAGCGTTATTCCGCCAGGCAATGGCGGGGTCCGGCTCTGGTTCCACCTTGCGGATCCGCGACATCTAATTACAGGTTACTCTGTGCCACGGGGTCCAGTCGTTTAAAACATTTTGGGATCGACGTCGAAGACTCGCGTACCTCCGCAAACAAAAGGGGAAAAAAAGGGAGAAATTATTGTGTCCATCGAAGATGAAATCTAGAGCATCAGGGACGTCTAAGAGGATCTATAGGCTTCGGGTAAAAAACGAATTTACGAGGATCTGAAGCATTTATCTCTACAAGATTATTGTCCCGACGCGGACTCGAGTTCAGGACGATAATCGACAGGAGTCTGTAGTGATGGATGTTTGTATCGTTGTCGTCGAAGGGTTAAAGATCTCGAATTACTAACGATCAATAGGATCGTCAAAGGAGATTTCGTAGCCGCTCTGGAGTCACAGGAGCAAGCATCTAGGAAGCGGTTAACCGCAGAGCACCGGGAAAACGAAGGCGGCAGGGCGCAGCAGCATCGTCTGCGATGTTTCTCAATGGGCGCTAAATGTCTGACAGAGAGTACGGCCGGGGCTTCTTGTGGGAGGTGGAAGACGCGTGAGATACGGTTCAGCGTTCTCATCGCTCTTCGTGAATCGACGTGGGCGCGAGAAAAGGGTTTATTGCCGGTTTAACGCGCGCGGGATCGATGCACGTTCGCGAGGGAGGGTGGGGGATCGCGTAATTAATTCGACGCCGAGGACAGGCAACAATTCATTTCCTGATCGATGCTTTGTTGATGCCTGAATGGAAGGGATTAAGTCACAGGTGACCGGGCGATAAATAAGCCGATCCGGGGAGACGTAAAACGAGAGAACGATGACGCGGCGTTGCGTCGCCCCGGATAGAGGCGTTTCATCGTCCCCGTCGGATGAAGAAACATTCGACAAACTCGACGAGGAAACGGCGAAATTTCACGGAAAGACACAGAAATAAATCGGCGGGAACGCGCAGGTGTGCCAGTGCGAAAGCGGTGACCCATTATCCCAGCTGCGGAGGGCAGTCGCGAAACCAGGGATCGTCCCGGTCGGTTCAGTTAGGAATGCCTCGATACGCCTTAACAGGATAAACAGATGTACTCGTAAATATAAGCTCCCCCTTCCCACCACCCTTCCCCCTTCGTCTTTATGCTCTTTCGCGGTTTACCACCGATACCACCACACCGATCCCCCTCTTAATTACCCGGCCTTAGGAATGTCTTTCTCGTCTACGAACGAGGAAATTGATCTCCCCGCTCTTCTCTCGCGCGCGTTCTCCCGATTGCACATTGTTGCAATCTCGAATTTCCACCCTGTTGTATCCACGGGTTGCGTCTAATGACATACCTAAACTACACACACCGCAATTACCGTATTGCAGCAACCACAATGGTACACACGGCGGGTGTTTCATGGTGGTCCGAACGTTTCAAGATATGTACGTACTCTTATAGATACGTAAACTCTCCGAGATCGTTCGGTACTGTTTGCTGCCGGTTTCTTTCGGTGACGAGTAAACAAAAAAAAAAACTTCTCTTTCTCGCCCCGCGCAAAGAAAAATGCCGACGGCGTGGTTCGCGCCGTTCCACTTTTACTCTGCTCTTGAGAATCCCATCGTCCGCGAACTGCACCACATTTCCACGGATGCCTGGCAGCGAGTCGCTCGCTAATCATGCGTACGTGTGTGCATGCGGCTCCCTCTCCCCTTCTTCACCCTCGTTCCAGGGAGGGCGGAGGGACTCTGGATCGCGAGCGTACAAGTGTGTGTATATGTGTACGAGCGCAAGAGCGCAACAGGAGCGGAGCGCCGCTTCATCAGGGTGGGGTTCGCCGCCGGTGGAAGTTTAACTCTTCGGTTTTACTTTCTAACATCTCCCCCCTCCTCTTCACTCCAACCCACCCACCCCCCTGGCCCGCCTATCCCCTTCCTGAACACAGTCTCGTCGTGCGACGACGTGTCCTGGTACACCTACTCCTTCGAGGACGAAGTCGAGCGCCGATTTTCTGCTTTCGTACGGTACCGCTGCGCGATTATTCCTTCGGCCGTTTCGCCGCGGCCGCGGGGAAAAGTGAAGGGGAGTGCGGTTTTTTTTGCGTTTTCGGCGTCTCGTTCCAGTGAAATCCTTTGTGAACCTCGTTTTCTCTTTCTGTCTCTGTCTTCCCCGCGAGCTCGTTTCTGATCTGGTCTGCTTCAGCAGGTGATCTTCCCTTCTCCACGATTGCTGAAGCTTGTCGATCGTTTTTTTTTTTTTTGGAGCAATAAACGGAAGACGCGTTTTAGAAGGTTGCAAGATATTTTTCGAGTAAATTATGGGTGTTTATTGATATAGAATTTGCGTAAATTTAACGGATCTTCTTTCTCCGCGAACCTTTGAATCTGTGTCTATGTGTCGATCGTGTACGGTGCGCGCGAATTTCCGTGCGCGCGCGCTTGCGCCAGCACGATCGTGTCAGGACGTCCGCGGACGCGTGTGTATGTGTGTGAGTAGACCACGCCAGGGTGGGGTCCTCTCGCATCCGACTTGGCGTTTTCAGTTTCACTTTCTAAGTCGTCGTCCCCCTCCCCTCCCTCAACAGGCCTCCCCCCTGCGCCCGTAATCCCCACCTGAGACCACCTTGCGGCTGCGATCTAGGCCCCTGGAGTAGTCAGCCACCCCACGTTCTACTATTCGCTCGACGTCGCCCGTAGATGCAAGGATCGAGATCCACCGCTCTCTGGATCGGTCGATTCGATCCTCTCGGTGCCGTCGCTACTCCATTTCGAATATGTAGGTATATATTACTTCGAATTCACCTCTAAAGTACAGCTTGCAACGCTCACCTGTATGCTCTAAAATTTCTCGTCACCGCGTGTTCATCTTATCGATTAACGATACCGATCCATTTTTTTTACAAAATTTGATAAGATTCAGTGGTACTCTCACCCTTTCCCGATTATGATAAATCGCAGTCTAATATTATTATCGGCGAGCGATCTATCAAGAAATGGCCCCGAAATTCAGATTGCGTACTTTCTGCTCCATAGTCGCGATGACACGGTCGTTGCACCGTGGCACACGTGCAGTTTCACGCAGAAACGGCACAACCGTGTGCATACATACGTGGGTGTGCAGGACGAGAAATCGTTAACCAGAAGCTCTCGTAGCCGTTCGAGGAACGGGGGGGGGGGGGGTATCGAAATTATTATCCACGCCGCGGAGAACAGTCCCGTTTTACAACCGAGAGATTTATCCGTGAATTCGTCATCGGGTTTAATTGGACCGGAGACCGGGTTCGGAGGCTTTCTTCCTCGTTTCTGTTCGGAGGGCGACAATCGAAACAACCGGGGCCCTGTCTGCACCGGGGTACGATTTATTCGGCGCGGACGATCGTGAACCGTGTGACTTTCGGGGCGCTGGATTAACGGCAAGGCATCGAGAAAGTGTAATCGTGTGCCGCGCGATAAATTAACGCTCGAACGAGCAAACAAGATTAATCGAATAGCGCCCCCCACCCCTCCCGTGATAAATCTTCGTTCATCTCCGGTCATTTAGATAAATCCCATTCGGCTCGAGACAGGAGAGAACACCTTGATTTCCTACGCGAATAAACAGGACGATCTGTTTATTTGCTCTCGCGTTATTTTACGTGAGTCTCTCGCAAATCTCCGCCGAACTTTCGTGAAATCTGATCCGGACGGAAATGAAAAAGAGCCACTGAGGTCGAGTTTCGAGAAACTATTAGCCGAAGAAGGGAGGAACGGGGATTCAAGGCGGATTGCCAAAAAGTCGGAACGGAGAAGATTGCAGGGAAGAAGAACGAGTCTTTCTCACGGTTTCGGTTAGATATTCCCTCGATCCTACCGGATGCCTCCCACGGAGGAAGATGTTCGTGCGTCGCAGCCCTCGAATCTTGTTCAGTAAGGAAACGAGTCTCTCGTTCGTGAAACGGGGCGCCACCGGAACAGTGTCGTCGACGATGCGTGACAAGTCGGTCAATCATCATCTATACACCAATAGGGTTCAGTCGTTCTTTTCAATCGAGGCCACAGTGGCGAATTTCCAGACATCGTAGCTTCTTCTCTGTTCTCTAGGATTCCTTGAAACGCTCGCGATCGGTAGCAGAGGAGCGGCGGCGGAACCTTCTTCTCTTTTTTTGTTATCCTCGTTTCTTCTTCTCGTCTGACGTCTATTATAGCTTTCGAAGGAAATGATTAGTCAAAGCGTAACGACGGGACGGAGGAAGCGGGGGACGATTGCGGAACACCTTTCCTGCTGCTGCTCCTCGACCAGCCAGCTAATCACCCGAAATGGTTGCGTTACGGCCGAGCACCACGAAAATTGATCCACCGTTTCTGGAAACGATTCGAAGAATCGTTCGGAATCATCGTGAAACAAAACGGTAGAACGATAAAAACGGCGTCTTACCCGATCCCGGGAATTAATTATCGTTAGCTAATTACCCTGAAATGTTCACCTGAAACATCGACTGAGGTTCCCTGTTTGCTTCACCTGGCGAATATAGCGTCGGCCGTGAAGTGGCCAAGCTGTCACGTGCGTCCCGAAGACACGGAAGGAACACGACGCGATACGAGGCAGTCCCGTTTCAGATTGATTAGGGCGTATAAGGTCGGTCGACCTTAGACCACGGATTCGGTGGCGAGGCGAAGCTCGATCGAGGGGACAGAGACTCGGTGCTGTGTGACGCACAATGTCGAGAGTGCGCGGTACCGTGTGTACGTACGGTCGAAGTGACTGTGTCCGATTCAGGGACCGACACCTGGCCGCAGCGGATGATGCATAGCGCCGTACCGGGCATTTCCTACGTTGGTATTTAGCGTATCATTTACATCCTCGCCGGGGGTACTCTGTACTGTACGTATATCTCCGCTCATTATCTGCCTACGTGCTGCCAGACGACGCCTGGGTCGCCCCGTCACACACCGTTTTATGCCCATCTGGCCACACTTGTACGGTAATGGGCTCGACTACCATTTACGGACATTCCCGCCACGACGCGTGTATATGTAAATGCGACCTTTGAGCCTCCCCCCTCTCGAGTAATATTGTTCATCTTCGTTGATTCACTCAGGACTTTTTCTTCGTTCGCGTCCTGATCGTCTTTTGACCGAAGTCGATCCGTTTTTTTGCGGTAATAAACTCACAACGCGATGTTTAGTTCGATCGCGGATGGTTTGTATACCGAACTGCACTCACGGGGAATTAATGTCAAGCGTGGTGGTTGATAACGATGCTGTTGGAATTGATAGACACACTGGAAACTGGAGTCCCGGTTTAACGGAATATGTAACTTGTATTTTCCACTGACACGAAGGTTCACAGAGTATTACGATGTGTTTCGGTCGAATGCCGGGTGGAGACTGCCCCTTTTCGTCGTAGTCACGTGACGGGTAATTAAGAGTTTCGGAGACTTTGAAGGATTCACAGAGTATTACGGTGTGTTTCGGTCGAGTGCCGGGTGGAAACTGCCCTTTTTCGTCGTATTCACGTGACGGGTAATTAAGAGAGTCGGAGACTTTGAAAGATTCACACACTGTTCGACGGTCGGTCAGCGAGGTCGTACACGGTCATTCGTGAGTTCTGGTGCTGTTTCGATTTGCCAACGAGTCACGGAAGATTTCGACGACGCTCGAAAATGTTCGGAAGATTTTGGGTGCTTTCCATACTGTTTTTATGGAGACGTGGATTGAGGTCGCTGTGGTCTATTGGAGCATACCGTTGTACTGTTGGTTCGAATCTGATACATTTGGGTGTTAAAGTTGACAGTGGTCTGGATTGGTTTTTTGTGGAAGTTGTTGGGACGTTTGGTAACGGGGATATCGGTATTCTGCTCGATCCGGTGCTCGGAGTCAATGAGCGTAACTGAACAGTAGGTACTGTGGGCCGGTACCCTGACCTTTGCAACGACAACGACATCAAAATTGAAGGTTTTCCGCCGTTACAAGAGGCTGCAGAATGCGAAACACGCGAACCAGTGCCACCGGGAGATCAAGGTTGAACCGATTCTCATAACCGCAAAGTGTCGTTCCTTGGAAACTTAGTTTCAGAGAAGAAGATAAGACTCGACGGTTTCGTCTGACATGTGCTAGTGCAATAAACCTTTCGTTGTTACGTCGAATGTGTTGTCTAAAAGACGTGGTGAAAAGTGGATCAGAAATGAACGTTAAACAGTGGTGATCGTTCAACGAGATGCGAATGATTTGGAAATTTCTGGGGACCACGCGTTTTCGATCGCGGGAGTGTAGAACATTAATCGGACGGAACGCGTCAAAGAAGTTCACCGGTTCAGTACAAGATAAAAAAGCGGTCCCGGAGATCGACACGATCAGTAAAATTACGAAGCGTCGACTAGCGTACTCTGTGAACGTGCTAATAACGCGAATAACTCGGTGTCGGGATTATCAATCGTGAACCGGTACCCCCATGACTCGGTTTCGAGGTCTGTAAAACGGGGACAAATCGATCGTTTTCCTCCTCTGCGAATGTTTATTACCCAACTCGAGCAGTTATAGCTATTTAGAGCGAAAGAGGATTAACCTGTTGATGATCTAGAAATATATTCCAAATTCCTCCATCGTTGCTTCCTGGGAACGAAGACTGAAACGTCCACGTGTATTTTTCTGAGGACGATAACAGGCGACTGTCACGTAACTGTTCTCATTGTTCCGGCGCACAAAGGATCGTATCTAACCACGGAGTGTTTCTCTTCGCGAAACCATCGCACAACGTCGATCTATCCCGACCCGGGTCGTTCGATTAGACTATCCTGCTCGTAAAACGCGCCCCCATCGCGAGCGCAACGTAATTTCCATGTAAATTCTGCGGACCAGGGCTCTTTAATGTCGCGCCCCGGCACTTTGGCCAAATGAGAAAGGACGGCGCTCCTGGTGAATTAGCGGAACTCGACCGGGATGTACTCGAATTCTTCCTGGTTTACGAGCCCGCGAGCTCGATGGATTCGAATCGTTCGCAATTTCCGCTGCTTTCTCGTTTCGTTCGCGAATGGGACACGAGCGGTCGCTCGATGAAACTCGAACGAACGATTAAACATCGCGATTCCAGGGATTCCTTTGCACGAGGTAGATCGATTCCGATGTTGGTTCGCCGTGGCTTTCACTCATTTCTCATAAAATCCCGATGCGTCGCGTCTTTTCGTTCCCGTTCGATCGTTGACAGAGACGAGATTACCCGTTCGCCGCTTTCTAGATCTCCGGTTTGGCGTGGCCGTCCGAATCGAGAAATAATCCCAGGATGATGGATAGGTCGATTAACCGTGGATTCTCGGGCAGATGTACTGCCGTTACCAGCTGTTTCGTCGAACGACGAAGATTCATCTCGATCTAATCTCGGGGAAACTCGGGAAATCTGCTGTGTCTGCACGCTTTCGGGATGTTCCCAGGTCGCGATTGCGTGCGATTAATCCTGCGTGTGGGATACCCGCGGCCGCGGCTTTCACCTGTTTCCATGTGACGCGAAACACGTGCCGCGGCTGGCGGGCGAGCGATTAATAATCGAGGCGAGGTCGAAATCGGAGCCGGGGATCGTTAAGCGATCGATCGACTTTCTATTTTCCATCGTCGCCGCCGCCTACCGTCCGTTTGGAAGCTCTATTACTTAAGGTATAACTATAATAATCCCGGGTGACCGTATTGGTAACCGCGCGAAACGAGATGACTTTCTGTGCCGGGGCCGCCGATAATGGATTCGTATCGAGGGTGACGTATCGTGGCGATCGAGAGAGGCCCTGGCCGGGCGACTCTCGTTAAAACGTTTCTGGAGCACGCGATTACCGATTGCGATCGTTGCCCAACTTCCGAACGTGACGTTGGCGACTCCTTCTGTTTCTCTACCACATCCTCCACCCCTCCTCGGTCCCCGACGATCCGATCGGTTCGGCGCGAACAGATACACGTAACCGCCTTTGTCACGACGGCATCGTTAACGCCGCGATCGGAAGCACGATCGATGGGGGACGATCTTCCATTCGTTCCGGTTTAAACTCCATCATCTCGGAACGGTAGATATAATAAACCTCAGTTTCGGTTCACGCCTACCTATCTACGTAATATCTTCATCATCGATTCCGAACGACTGATCTCACCTATCCAACTTTCTACGGTATCGCATCCGTGTACAGAATTTTTTGCTGTCGATTCAACGCGATCCTTATCCCGTGTCGTTGTAGCCTGGTCCGGGAAAAATCGGTTTAATTGCCTTCCCAACCGTGAATACATAATTAACGGGTCGATAGAACGGAATTTTCCCTGAGCGAAGGGAAGGGGGAGGAAGGTTTGTCGCGGGTAGACGACCACGTCCATCGATCTCGAGCTCGCGGGAATCGGTATCGAATAACGATCGCAGGAGGAACGAGGACGAAGGATACACACGGGATGCGCGAGAACGGCGTTCGACGAGTCGCCGGCCGTATGCGAACCTGTTAACGGCGATAACGGGACGGGTGATTGAAACGCTACGACGATTCGCGGATCGCCCCGGCGGATCGGCCAATTAGTTTATCAAATACCGGGAATAGCGGAGCAGAGTTTATCACGCGGCGATCTGCTTCGCAGTCGGTAAACTCGTTAAGTTGCCATAAACCCCGGCGTGGACGATAAGCGCGGGACGGTTCGATCTCTATAATTCTCGCCAGCTATCGGCGAATACGGCTTGCCCGTTTTCGCACAATATCGCGGGAATTTTGTTTTGTTTTGCTGTTCTTTTTTTTTTATATATATCAGCATGGTTTTCACGTTCGGGGAAGGTAGGTAAATATTTATGTGTGGTTTTCTTGATCCATTCGAGTAGGTGTACGAAATAGGGGGCAATGTTTACGCGATACGTAAGTTGGTAAGCTCATCGTCGCCAGTGTAATTGAACCACGACGTCGTAATTCAAGATTACGTAGTTTCGTAACGTTGGAACGGCGGATTTAATTTAAAGTACTAAGGGTATAATCGGAGATTCGATCGGTACACGATAATTCTCGTATGTCAGGTTGCGGCTGGATATTATCGTTAATGCTTTCTTCTTAATGTTCCTCCCCGTATGTACGGACCCGTTAGAAACACTCGGCTTGCGTATAATAAACTTCTTGTCGGGATTGCTGAAACTCGCGCAACGATAACGATCTACGCGGGCAAAGAGAACACCGCGGATAGAAGAGAAAAAATCGTTCCCGCGAACACTAACGTCCCCCTCCCCTCCTCGCCCACCCCGTTTCCCTAGCTGCCGCGCCAGCGATCCGATTAGTTAATAACCGTCTTTTCTCTTCGATACTCAATGAAATACAGAATCGACTGGGCACCATGAATCAGACGGCCACTTAATCGCGGCTCGCCGCGTCGTTATTCAAACGTTTCGCGGCGTTAAAGTATCCGGCCCGATCCGCGATTATCGATCGGTTCTGAATCATAATCGGGATACGCGTCAACGACGATAAGCTTCGTTAAGTTCCCGGCACGTAACAGGGGAAGAAGGCCACGTATTTGCGCTCTAATCCGTGGCGTGTAAGATCGTTCGCGGCGTGAAAATTCGTTGCGATTCTGGCAACAATAGCGCGAAGAAATTGTATATATGAATCAATGTAAAGTGTTAATCCGTCGAATACGGATCGTAAGTTGGAACGGATTCGTTTGGGTCCTCGAGGACGAAGTGTCTTCCAAGGAAAGCTTTTCATGTTTCGACATTTTCCGTGTTTTACGAAGCGCGTCGATCTATAAGTATACGAGGGACTACGAGCAATTTTTTCTTCGATCCTTTAAACGCGCGTCGGTTCGGATCCATTTACGAGAAGGTGGCGAACCGAATGGCGCAAATCGGCCACCCTACCATTCGTCTTATCGACACGAGCGCACACGGAAACGTGGCGCAACGAAATAACGAGTTCTAATTGCGAAAGCAGATCTGGAGGCCGGGCGGTGCGAGGCGAAAAAAAAAAAGGACAGCCGAAGGTGCACCCGGCACCTGATTCATTTGAGTAGATAAAGATCTATGACGCAGATACTGCGAGCGGGTCTCCTTTAAAAATCGTCCTTCCACGCCTCGATCTTTCGCCCTTTCCATGCGCCGCGATCGCATATTACGCCCGTTTCCTATTCGTTCCGCCGCGAGATCAATTTTTCTTCTCCCGACGAGAGAAAAGTTGAGAACCCGTTTCGCCTTACCGATCGCGTAGCCAATTGGCCGCTACCGAAAAATCACAAGTAATTACGATAATCGAAAGGATCACGATGTACTCTAACGCACGGATAGAATAATTGACTTGTCGTTGAAAAAAAAAAAAAAAAACGGCTGCTCTATTACCCCGTCATGCGACAGTCCACGCGTAAACACGTGTCACCGTAGTATCAAGTAAGATACGTACCGATCGAGCGCAACATTGATTAATATCCGCGACGGACGATTAATTGGCGTATTACGTGGATATAAACACGATCGCGCGCTCGCTCGCTTGCGCCCCGGTTCCGCGGGACACACACCGTTCTTGCTCCCGGTATATATGTCCAATAATTCTTTACAGAAATTAACTTTTCGATTCGGTGGATTATAAACGATCCGACGTATTCGTTCTGCCATTGAATTATTGGCCAAATAAATTATCACCGAAAGTAATCGTCCGACGCAGGCGGCGGCGGCGGCAGCGAAACCGGTTATTTCGTTTTGTTCAATTCGTTACTCGGTGCACGATTCTCTACCCCCAGTCTGGCTTTCGTTTCAAGATTCGATGTTCTTCGCTGTGACCGGGAAGAACGTTCGCGGCTCGGAATCCGTTCAATTACCATCGAACATTAGCGAGTACCACGATGAACTCATAGGCCGTCATTATCTACGAATCATAGATCGGCCACGATTAATCGGATATCGTTTCATGGAACCAAAATTCTGCTCTTCCACCCGCGACGAATCCGTACGTCCAACATAAGACTCGGGACTTTATATCACTCGCGAATCGACGCCGAAACCGATACCGTACAAACTCGAGAGCATCGAAGCAGAGCTAATCTACGGTCGATTCTATCTGCGCTCAATGATTTTCATCGATTTCGATTTTATTCGGTGATCACCTCTCGGCTCACCCCGTCGATTCCATCGAACTGAACGATCGAACATGCTGAAAAGATAAATCCCAGGATTTCATTTCGATCGGGGGAATCGAGGAATTTCGTAGTGATTACTTTTCCACCAGTCTGACGTTTCCTTAGTCCGACATCTACCCCGGCTACCTTCCTTTTCACGATTTAAGAGATTTGCACACGGCGAGCTGGTGCAATCGCTGCCGCGAGCGTAAGCATCTCTTACGTGGCACTACAATTACGCTCCGGATTGAAGACCATCCCGCTAATTCCGCCGGTAGACAGAGGTCATTTACAACATGATGACTCCGTTCGCCCTCGATCGCGAACCTCCACGGAGCCTCTCCTCTTCCCTGATTCACGAAGGTCCACCTCCCCCCCACCATTATACGGAAAACGAGTAGTAATCCGATTAACCGGTGGCTCTCGTGCTTCCCTCGCAGAGACCTTTCCGTACCGACGCGAGAAACGGGCGCTTTACTTCTTTCGGCCGGAATTTTTCCGGCTAATCAACCAATCCCCCCAACGTAGGTAATTTCGCCTGTTTACGGGCTGCTTAATTCGAGGGGACGTGCTCTCCTCGGGCCCCCCAGGCAGCGTATTTTCATTTAATCGTATTCGGTTGCGCGATCCCGCGTGCAATTGCTCTGACTCGATTGTCCAGAGGATGAGGCTGGAGGGAGGGCAGTTCTTTCGAATCGGGCGAACGTTCGTCCTGATGATTCAACTTGCTCGGTGATTGATATTTAACCGGTGTTACGGCGGATTCGCGAAAATAATTGTACAAGGAGAGACTTTTTTCCACCTCGGTGTTCTATTTACACGGGATCTTGGAGAACCTTGAGCTCCGATCTGAATTTTATTTCGTGCTCCTCCCGTTAACTTTCACATTTCAAATATCCGAGGCTCTAACGAAATCTTGTTTTGCTCCCCGTCCCGCGACGATGTTGCAATTTCTATAGAACGTTTCTCTCCGTGTCGCGAGATACGAGAAGGAAGAGGAACGTCTTGGAAGATTCCGCCCGGTTCCCATGAAGGGCCTGGAAACGGAACCAACAGACGTCCCATTATCGTCCACAATCGCTCGGATACGTTCGACGCGTCGCTACCAGAATCCACAAGTAGACCGTTTTAGGATTCGCGTCGTGAGCGGATTACTGGGAAATCTAGCGACGAAATAACGAGTTCCGTTTGCGAAATCGGCGCGTCGCACTGTGGTCCAGAATCAAAATTTAGCGGCTTGTATGCTTGTTTGGGTCCAGCGATAAAAAAAATGTTGAAACTTGTTATTATTTTATTTACGTAGAATGGTAGTTAAATGGAACAATTTTTATCAATAGTACGAATTTATGGGGCATTGTTCTTCTATTTTTGACAGAGATTAATAAAAGAAATTTTTTTTAAAAACTAATCTGTTCTTGACCATTTGAGCTATTACATTTTGATTCTTGACCACTGCACGTCGTTCCCGAAGAAATACAAATAAATGGAGACAAAATGCGGCAATGTATACGCAAAAACTCTCTTTACAGCCGACGTACGAAGCAGTGTCAGAACGATTTTATATTTTATATCGATCAACAGTACTATTGTCGCCGGTACACCGGTTAGACACGATCGATTACTACACGCGTATCATGGAGATCGACGAATTAAGAAGCAGCGGGGCAAAGGTAAATGGGAACAGTCTTACTCCGATCGTTCCTATCTCTCGATATCATCGAGTTCCACGGCTCTTTTTCATACCAACAGGATGCTGATCGGTGGCAGTCACGTTGCACGGTATCACGCTTCTGAACGATCCGGACGCGTTCCACGACGTTTGACGTCGTCGGGCTCGACGTCGCGAGAGTGAACAGTTCCGTTTGCGAAACCCAGTCGGCCGGAGTAGTTCGCCTCGCTGCCGCGCAAAAGTGAGAGAAGAAGAAGAAGAAGAAAAAACGAAATCGTAGAAAAATGGAAGGAAAGCTGATTCATGCAGGTGCAAGCACCGAGCTCGCTCGTGGCACCACCTTGAAAACGTCGTTCCGCGGTGAGGTTGCGCTTTGCTGCAGGGAAAGGCGCGGGCGCGGATTAATTGATAATTTCCTAAGAGCTCGTTCCCCCTACCTCTCCCCACAACCCCACCAATGAGGTCCTCGGCTCGCTCCGCGCTAATTTTACGATCGCTCTTGCACACGTGGAACACGAAAAACCACCGTTTACGTAACCCCTTTTGCGTGGCTTGGTGCGCTCGTTTTAACTTTCCTGGACACACGGAGAGGCAAAAAGATCTGGCTCTCATTAAACGGAGGAGGAATCGTCTTTCGTCTGACCGCGCGCGCAGCAGTGGGTCCGGGATACGAAGGAAGAAAAAAAACTTGCGTGACTCGATCCATGGGAAGTAATTAGTTATCGATCGTGCTCTCTTAAGTCGGTATCGATCGACCGCTTCACTTTTTAGGCGGTACGAATACTTGATTACGTGCGCGCGAGAAATCGGAAATACGTCGTACATTCCTGGTCAGTAATATTACCTGCTCGAGGAGAGGCGGTCGGTATGGAATTCGAAAATTCTAACGCGTCGTGATCTTCGTATCGAAGGTATCTACTTGGTCAACGTTCGACGAATAAAACGTTACGGTTTTCCCACAGATTTAACAAGCTGGCCCGAGATCGTTTCTCTGTACACTCGATATGCAAACTAGATGCCGAGTAACCGTACAGATTAATCGGATCTCGCGACAGTTTACATAATTACCAATATCTTGTTCTCCGCCTGTATACCAACTTTTTCCGCGGATCGTCGACAACTTCCTCTCGCGGGGTGAGTCTCTCCGAGTGTTACCGAACGCCGAGTCCCTATCGTGGAAATAAATGATCGATAGGCGGGTTTTCGATCGCGACCAGAACCGAGATATATGCCCGTTATACACAGACGTGGAACGCATCGCGGAACCGTGTCGAATATTCGCATTAATTAGGCGGGGACGGTTCGAGGGAGCAGGCACGACGACGCCATCGGTGTAATTGCGAACGGTAATAAGGTCGGGTGGGGAAACTGGTTGCCGTGGCCGGAGATTCAATAAGGCTGGGCTGCTGCGTCGTTATCAGCGATCGTTAGCCGGCCATGCTACAAATTATCTCGATTAAATATAATTATCGCGTCACGTCGAATCGAACGCGACTTCCGCGATTTATAGTCGCAATCCAGGCGACCTCTTGGTACTTTAACTGTTTCCCTGAACAAGTTCTTTTGTTTTGTTCGGTTCTCGTGAACGCATCTCTCCCGACAGCCGTGTGTACTCGCGCCGTAGAGAGGCGTTTCCGCGTGAACGTATTATATATATATATATATATATACACGTATATATTCGCGCGAACTCGGTGCCGAGGCCGGAATTGCGAAAGCCCCTGGGACGCACAACTATTAATACCGGCTTATCTTTGCTGGTGTGGGTGTTATCAGGGCAGGGCGTGTCGCCAAGAAAGCAGCCAGCAAACCGGCAGCCGGCCAACGTGACTGTCTGAGCCGCAGAGCTAGGATCCGCTTCTCTCTCTCCCTCTTTTGCTCGCGAAAGGCGACGTGAAAGTGTGTGTGTGTGTATGGTGTTCTATGCTTCCCTAGGCGAACCGATACAACGCGCTCGATCTCGGTTATTCCGATAACACGAATCGTTCGGTGGGAAGTCGTGATCCGTTTGCGCGACTGGCGGTTTTTCTTTTGATTGAAATTCTACTCCCTCGTCGCTGGAGGGAGTCTGTATTGGATGGTCAACCTCATAGGTCTCACTAAAAGCCTGAACCGATGAACATAATCAAGGTACTGTGAGTCGTCCTTCGGTATCACGTTCACGTCAGTTCACGAAATAGTCTGTATACGTATACTTGTTGCACCCGTCTGGAAATACAGTCTGTTATTGAAAGTATCGATTGTGTATTTCACTTCACTCGAGGATTTCCGACAATTTTATCCACTACCGTGTTCGAACAAAATTTGCATGTTCGTTGGTCGACACCATCGGCAGATAATCGACGAATTATACGTTCAGGAATTGCGCATCGTGTACTATATCTTACGAGAGCAAGGCGTGGTCAATTTCGAGGCTCGTAACATCGATCGCAGTGGGTCAACCGGTGTCCACCCACACGTCACGAATCCGCCGCGCGAATATTCTTAACGAACTGCGAATCCCCACGTGGAACAGAGACCGCGCCGCTTCCTTTTCCTGCTCGGGAAGTTCATTTTCAAGCTCGAACTTTTCGTAACCGGTTTGACCGTGCGTCGTTTCGCGTCGAGCGTTAATCACCGTCCGTTCGACGGGAACATTTAAATCGCATCGCGACTTCCATCGAGATTCTCATCTGGCTTCGCCGTCTTTAATTTAAACCGCATCCCAGAGCAATGGCGCTGGGGCGATAAAGAAAAAAAAAGAACAAACAAATAGGAAGTCTGGAAATTACACAGATCGTATATATTTCCGCGAAGCGATGGAATATCTATAGAGGACCATATTTGGAGAGGGTTGGTGGAAAATCTTCGTCAGGGATTCTTATCGAGCGAATTAACCGCGGACGATTTTCACACGGTTCGGGATGCGCGACGGAAACCCGATGGAGAGTATCACGATGCGGGAACGGTGTACACGTATGTTAGTCGACCGGCCAGATAACCGGATAACCGGCCAGTTATGTAACGTGCGAATATAATTATGCAGATCGGTGTGTGACTGGCGAGTCTCTCTTAACATTTACCTTTAGCCCGGACTGAATCGCAACTTCGGTTAGATGGATCGGGTCACGCATGCGAATCCAGCCGGTTCCTAGACGACCGCATAGTCATCGTCGACAATAAGGAGCACACAGCTAGGTCGTACGTGCTCGACAAAATGGCGGAGGAAAGCGGGACGAAGCGGTTTCTCGAACCCACGGATTCTCATCAGCGGATAGGCAGGAATGGCGCGAAAAATTCTGTTCAAAACGGTCCCGTGGACAAGGTACCTGAAACCGACGTAAAAGCGAAGAGGTGGCCCGATCGAATCGAAGAAACGCCGATCGTTAAAATTCCGTTTATCCGTGTCGCGGGGATTCCACGCCGTACGCCATTTCCATCAAATTGAGACTCTAACCCAGACCTACACGAGTGGAACCGAAGCGTATTCTGCTCGCGTGGTCCGCGTAAGGCGGCGGGAGGCGAAACCCGCTAACAGCGAGAGGAAATCGGGAACGCCCGTGCCGAAGAGAAACACGGCCAGCGGTTCGTTAAAATTCCGTCTATTCCAGCAAGGAATCGCCGATCGCGATTTCTACGGGACGGCCAAAAGACGTTCGACGGCTGTCCTTCTTCGCGTTTCTTCTCGCAGGCATTGTGAACGGGCACAATACGCTCGCTCTCCCCGGGAGCCAATTAAGTCTCTAGCCGAGCGAACCGGTCCTCTGCGTCGCGGTGTTGAGCCCTTCGGCGGATCTGAACGTGAAAACGGTTATTAATGAGACCTCGCCGCCCCCGTATCTTGCTAACAACGCGAATACACGGTCGCTTTATTATTCCGTGGCTCCCCTCGGTGACCCGCGACTCGTCCACGGACAGGATTGTCCAGATGGGAAGGCAGTCGCGAATAGCCGGAACGTTTTGCGATATCTTCATCGAACTGGTTCGCTTCAATAATTCGCTTCAGCAACGATCCGGCGACGCCTCGAGTTGTAACAGAGAGAACTCGATAAATTCAAGGGACGAGAGTTGATTTTATCCGAAGCAATTGGCTACGGTGAACGTTAACTCAACGATAAGAAGAAAGTGGTACCGGTTACATGGGGGAGACCACCCTGTATGTTACGGAATATATGGTTCATCTATGGATTCGAATTCCTGCTCCGACTAACACACCGGGGTGTTGTCATTGCGATCCGGCTCTCCGTTCGAAGCAACGCATAAATCGTGGTTGCGGCAACATTAGCCGATCATTTAACCTAAGTTCCTGCTTGGGCTTTGTTTAGAGTCTCTTTGTGATATATGCAATTTACGACATGGCTGGTTGGAAATCCCACAGTGTTGCTACACGCGTATATACGTACGTACGCGTGCTCTATTGATTCAATATCGTTCCGTAGAACGCGAACGCGATCGTCGCGTGATCCACGGCAGTCTGCAAAAAATCCGCTCGTGCTTGCACGCACCCTTCGGGGTGCATCGATCACCGATACCCCGTAAATCTTTCCTCGGCTTCGGGCGGTAGAGGAAGGATTTTCTTTCTCGTCCTAGATTCCCAAGTCCGTTCGACGCCGAAAGGGACGTTTCACGATCGTAATTTTCGCGTTGCAAATCATCCGCAGCGTCCTGAATCCTCTCGACGAGAGGAACAGAGATCCCGCTGAGCTACAGAACCTTTTCCCTCCTTTTCCGATCCTCTCTTTGTGGTTCCCGACGACTACGTCGAGATACTCGTAACAAATGGGCCCTGTACACCTTGTTAAGCCTCGTTACCAACGTAATTGTGTTTGCGTTTTGTCGAACAGCTGCGCAAACAATACGGTTTGTAGAAATATCATTGGGACCCGGCTTCCGTCGAGCGAGCGTGTTGCTCTGTATTTCGTGCAAGAGTGCTCTGCCTACGTATGCATATGTATATACGTATTAATAGGGAAAACCACCGGGAGGATCCAAGAGTTACGTCGACGATAACTAAAGCTCTAAGGTGTCATTCGACGGATATTATGCACGGGCGTTTCGCAATCATCCTCCACCCCGGGTACAAAAGAGAGGATCGAAGAAGCCCGCGCGCCAGGGATGTTGCCGATACGGTGACGACTCGTGATTGCCCCAAGAAGGGAAAGGTGTGGCGCGGCGCAGTCATGTTGCTGATTTATAAGGCTAAATTCCTTTACTGCTCCGCGCGGCTTGCAATAGTCTATAGTGGGTCGCCGCCGCGCAGGCAATATAACCGCCTACACCTTAGTCCTGACGCGCGCGATTCGGTTCCTAGCGTTCAGCTAAATTTATCGCTACTTTGCCTTCTTCCGCCCTCCCTCCCTCCCTCCTATCTGCTCCTCCGGCTGCGTAATCCTTGCATAGCCGCCGCCGCAACGTGACTTACGTTAACGAACCAGAAATCACCTTCTTTGAACGGCCCAGGCGAAAGTCTCGTTACACGTTTCGACCACGAAATCTCTCATTCGAAGAATCGAAATTTCTTTTTACGGACGGGAAGAAAAAAGCAGTACAGGAAATCATCGATGAGTGTTCGAAGGCTCCTCGACACTGAGTGTTCACACGTCATCCCCACCATTGGGATTTTTACTGGTTCCACGAAGGACCCCCTCGCTCAACCCCAGTAGTGGGGATGACGTCTGAACACTCAGTACCGGGGAGCCTTCGAACAGTCATCGATAATTTACTGTATGCACGATTCTACGTTCGAACGAAGGATCGTTCGAGACACGTTCCTCTGATTGATACAAGGCCGGTGACGATAGTATTAGAATTAATCAAACGATGGAGGATTGTCATCTGTTTCGCGTCGCAGATTAAAAGCGAGCGTAAATAACGATAATTGTACCGGCCCGAGCCTAGAATTACCTGCCTACACCGGTGTAGCTCTTATTGTTAGATCCGGCATTGAGCAAGTCGTCTGTTCGCGCGGCTATCGTGCCTATTTATACATCCCTTCTAATTAACCACACGATCCGATCGAAAATATAATCGATCGCCAATAACCGTACGCACACCCCACGCGAACTTCCGGAGAACGCAAGGCGTAAGGAAACCCCTTGAGAATCCATGACACCTGAATGATTATGATTCCGTTCGAGGAGGGTTGCGCCAAACACGTCTCACCCCTTCTCGTATTCGATCATCGCAAGGCGTCGAATCGCTCGGTATCTGTGTGTATGTGTGTGTTTCAATCGATTCGAAACGCCCACGCGGTGCTCATTGAACCGGGCAAATATTTCGGAACAATGGCGAGCTCGAGGCACGGATACCCGGTGGCCTTGGCGCCTCGCCGATCGACGTTTAGCAAAATAATGAATAGGTAGCAACGATCTCGCGGAGTTATCGGCTCGTTCCTCGTGAATAAGCCACGTCCGTGCACTCTCTCCTCCCTCTTCTCCGTCTTCCTTTCCGTTCTCGCTCTCTCCATCTCTCTCTTTTTCTGTCTCAATCTCTATCTTTCTCTGTTCACTCTCGGTCCGCGGCGAGATCTCTGCGAGTAACTGGGGCGGAGTTGGGTTGCATCACCACGCCACAATACCCATTGCCCTCCTCCCTCCCCCTCGATCCCTTCCCCATCGATCCACAGTTATTCTCTATCCCGTTCGCGGCGACTCCGATGACAGGACGCCCCCTGTGTATGTGTATGTCTGCTACGTCGAATCGTCCGATGACGAGGCGCGTTGCGCGATCCTGTCCACCTCTACGGAACCAGTACTATAACGCAAGTCGAGTCCATGGTGTCCTTTCGATCGCTTCCTCTCCACTCCGTTCCGTGGTCGGTCCCCGGGAGACGTGACAATCTAGAGTGGAACGTGGAACTTTCACCCTCGATCGGTGCCCCCGAGATCGTAATAAACGATTAATAAACAGTCGCGAGTACAACGACGGTCTTTTACCTTCGGAAAACCTGAACCACACCCTTTCTTCCCCTCCCCATCGGTGATGCGCCTGTCATTCAATTCGTTGTTTGTCCGCTTGAGTAGGACCAGAACAAAAACACCTGACAAAATTTTCAAGAACGGTCGCCTTACGTAACGCTCCTCCGCGTCGTTACGCGCGTGTTTTCCCTTTTTGTTTTCGTTCTGTCTTATTCTTTTTTCTTCGCCTCGAACCGCTCATACATTAAGGGGCGACCTTAATGTTCGTCGATCGCGAGCGAGCTTACGTCACAAGAGAACCGGACACGGACAGAAAATTCGAAGATGTGGTTGTATAGCCCTGTCCATGGTATTGGCGGGTAGGCCGTAGGCCACGATGACGGGCCGATTATTCGGCGGGTTGCCCATTAAGGAGAGGCGACCTAATTATTGGGAGGACGCTGCGGGGCCCGAGCGACAGGATGTACGCGCGCGCGCACGGTTATATAGGCCTCAGACTCGGTGAACAGCTATCCACCTACACGCTCGCGGCCGTCCTCTTCGGGTCTGCTGACGACACCGTCTCTCCTACGTTCGCCGTGGTGGCACCACGCCTTTCTAAGCCCAGGGGCATCCGAGTGGATTAGATTCTGGATCGCGCTCGGGAGGCTGTGTGCTCTCCGCCAGGCGGGATCGCCTTACACCGGCGAATATAGGTGTACCGTACATGCTGATTACGTGGACGATTCTGTGGTCAGCCGGGGTGGCGATGCTTCGAACGAGATCACCGACGCGGTGGGTTGGAGGGGAAAGTGATCGCGTATCGAAGGGAAAACGCGGTGATCCGGATAGTTTTGCCGATGGTGTCGATCACGGTTACCTCGATGCAACTCGATAACATTGAAATGGAAAGCGAAACGAAGAAGAGACCTACTCGCGGTTTAGGCGTCCGTTCGTGTTCCTCTGTTTGGATTGCGACGTTATAACATTGGCCAGTCCCCGGATGACCCCACCCGCCCTCCAACCCCCTAAATTATAGATTAGAAGGCACGAGACGATAGCGAGTGGGTTTCCCGGTTTTTGTCGATCCCCGTCGGTCGTGCCTGCTACGGTTGTTCGATCCGATCACGGTAATAGGCTCTCCTCTCGTTTCGCGACGGCGGCGGGCCCTCGTTGAAGCTGTGCTGCAGTTGCAGTTGCAGCACGCGGATCGATTTTCTACGTGGAAACCGCACGATCCAATCGGTACTGACCTCCGCGACCTCCCCTGTCGCAAAGAACTCGGATCGCCTGCGAGACCTAGTGTACCTAACCGTTCTTTTTTAGACTGATAATAAACAATAGATTTGTTGTTCCGTGAACGTTGTAACGTGAATCAAGTGTGACGAACTCCGATGAATTATTTAGGGAAACGTTACGTCAAAATTCAAACAGACAACGACTGCTCAACGTGTCGAATGATCCTCGAATCGGTCACGACCACCGTTCTAACGAGACTCGGATTGCCAGGCAATTAGCTAAAACGTAATATCGACGATTCTTTTGTTCCCAACGAGGGGCACACGATCGACGCTTTCATCGGCAACGATTAAATCCGTCTTCTTTTTCTCCTGCCCGTGCACGATCCAAATCCATCGTCGTTCCCGGGATTACCGGTGAACCAATCCATATCTAGACCCACCGCGGCCCAGAATTCGTAAAACTTGACCCCATATCTCATAGGTTTCGCAAAAAAGAAAAAGAAAAGATTTCCATCTAACGATGCCCTGGCGTAATCCAGGCTTAGACCGTCCTGATCCGGATTGGGGTCATCCGCGCCGTCAAGCCGCCTGCTCAAAGATCCTCCGGATTCAGAATTTCATCTCGTCGTGGTCGTTGCGCATACCGTCTCGCATCCTGATTATTGTCGCGCGAACGTCATCGCTGGGGACATCAAGGTCGTCCGAAACCTGCTCCGATTTCCGTGAACCATCGTCGTCGATGGCCTTCTGGCGGCGCGGCCTGCTCGTCGGATATGGCAAGCATCGCTTTAATTCAACACACACACGCGCAATTACGTACGGTTTCCCCTTGAATCTGCGGTCCCTTGTCCTCCCTCTCGGTCCTCGTCCTTCCCTAGAGAACTGTCGTCGAGGATAACAGCAGCGTCGCATCGCGCCCGAGTTTATCATTATATGCTGTTATTTACGGACGCGTCGGGCCACGGGTAGGAAGGCACACAATCTCTTTTCTGTATCTCTGGCCCGTCGTCGCATCGAACCGGTTCCTTTTTCCCTCGCGTTTCTTCTCTTTTGCTGTGCCCGGTGACGAACGTGCGGTTCCGCGAGCGCGAGGATTCTCTGTTCCGCCGACAAAAAAGTTGGTTCGACAGTCCGTCCGTCCATGGTCTCGTCCCAAACAGACTGCCATCGTAATAACGTGCGATCGCAAAAAAATCTTAATAGAACCCCCCTCTTCGCCTCTCCCTTGTCATTGCGAGGTGACTCATCCGTCAGGCTAGCGAAAAGATGAAAGGCGGTGGCAAATTTCTACTGTCCGTACGAATCGTCCGCGAGAACTGCGGGGAGGAGAGGTTATAAAACGAAAGAAACGATCGATAGCAGGGAAGAAATTGATTCTTACAGGTGGTCCATTGCGAGCCGGGAACGATCTTGCGAAATGTTTCTTTCCGTACCGGTTCAGTAGCCTCGATTAGCGTTTCCGTTGAATCGTGGTTTCTTCACCTACAGAGACAGAGAGAAACGGTGTTTTCTTGCAAAAGTCGGGAGGATCGACGTCGCTTCACGTTGCTATCCGCTCTCGTATTCCGACATGGTCGTTACGAGGCGCGAACGCAATTGAAGCTGGTCGCATTTCAATAGGTTAACCCGTTAACCTCTCGACACATCAAGTCAGGAAGAAAAACTGGCGCCTGCCGTGACCGATTGTTCGATCGTGGTTCTATGTAAGCAAGATGTAGTTCGTGTTCTTTGGTTCATCAGAAGGCGAGTGTAAAAAAAGAAAATAATATCGCGCGGTTCGCATCGTCACGACGAATCGAGACACGACGGACTTTTTTTTTTTTGATGTTACAAGCCGGTTCACGAACGATGTACATACACAGTTTGTGTTCGCCGACCGGAAGACACCTGTGGGTTCAAATTCTATGCGTCTCGTAACGTCGGACGGCACGGAATCCTATCAGCATAATCGCATTCTAATGCCTCTCGCCCCGGTGATGCTCTCGCAACAGAAGAGTGATCTACATTCTAGGGATCAACGATCGACGGGAGAATCACTTAAGATTCCGTGGACAGAGTTCCGTTACTTCCGCGTAAAGACAAGGAGGAGGAGCCTCCTCCCGATCATCGGGCAGATGGGTCGGGGGTATCGATCGTCGGATCGGAATTTGTCTGGATCGCGTCTGCCCGATCGACCGTTCGATCTTACGTTTCGAATTCCACGACGTACACGACAATCCCGTTTGAATTCATCCGACACGGCGTGTGTTTGATTGCGTGTGTCGTCGACGCGTACCGATAACCGATTAACCGATCGGGTAAACCGGAACTGGACTGGGATTCACGGGTTCGTCGCGGCGGTGTGCGGCCCTTACGTTCGCCAAATATCGTAAATCCACTTTCCACAAGTTTTACGTAACAGAACTTCGTGAAACTTCGCCGTCCGAGAAGAAGTGTCGGAGTCCTCTCTTCGATTTCTCGAACAGGTTTCTGTTCCGAAAGTGTTTACATAAAATGCACGGTATCGCGTGTGTACGTACCTATATATAGCGACAAAGACGGAGTTCTCGCATTCGATATGGGACCGATTATCGGTGGATCGTTTATCGACGGTTTGGCTCCGGACGGTCGAGTGACCCCGTTGACGGTCACAGACCAATGAATTCGCGAAGTACCGAAGACGAATGGCGGGCATTAGCTGTTCCTTAAGCGGAAGCGTAACGGAATCAGGTTCGACAACGTCGTAAGTCTTCGTCCGTTCGGACAACGAGGACGAGCAGGAGAGTGCTGTTGCGTGTACTTTCGTTTAAAATAATGAAAAACAAAAGAAGAAAAAAAGAGAAGAAAGAAAACGATCGGGTCTCCGCCGCCACTGCCGCCAGCGCGATCGATCACTGGAACGACCAGCTCGAAATTAATTCGAGGTGAATTAACGAGTACAATTAACAGGATTTAATGCCGACGATCGAGGGAGCGCATCGATCATCCGCACCCGTATACTCGGTTCGAAAGTTCCGAGGCGGTGGATGGCGAAAAGAAAAAAACGAAATAAATAAATCACGAACGGGATCCCGCGGTTTTTCAGACAGCCTAGCCGGCGGGGCGTCGAAGATGAAGCCCCGCGGATAAGAAATGTCATCGGGCTAACCGTAAGCGGGTTTCGGTGGCAGCGTTTGGAAATCAAGCATCGCTGCCGATACGAACCGAAGAGAGAGACGATGTCGATCGTTATCGGGGCTCCTTCTCCCGGAGCCAGAGGCTGCCTGTCCTTAGGATGGCCTTTCTTATCGCGATAACTCTCGAGGACATCGTCTTTCTCTCTCTCTCTCTCTCTCTCTCTCTCTCTCTCTCTCTCTCTCTCTCTCTCTGTCTCTCTCTCTCTCTCTCTCTCTCTTTCTATCTCTCGTTGGGCAATGCGAAGCCGCGGCTCCACCCACTCTCCTCATCCTACCTCCGGTCTAGACGCCTCCGGCAATAAAGGAGACCACGATCATCGATTCGTGCGATCGATCGTTTCGTATTCGTCTCTCGTTGCGATCAAAGGCGATCGATCTTCGTATCGCCGTGTGAGAAGAACGGCGCGCGCTGAATTCGCTAGGAGGTAACAGAAAAATCATTCGAATCTCGCCCCGTAACGATGGATCCCTACCACATCCGGATACATATATACATAGATGAATCGTTGCCGTGACTCTGCTCACGGGATCTGATAAATGGTCCCACCCGGTCCTTAATTGTCGAAATCAGCCAGAGAAACTGTGTACCCTGTCGTGATCGACGAGATCACGATCGTACGGTGTCGAACGAAAAACGATCCACTCGGATCCGGATCGACCGGCGATGGACGTCATCGGTCAATCGGATGTTTCGCATGGATAGGTGGGGGAGATGGAGACACCGCTCTGGGAAAGCGGCGCGTCGATTTTTGCCCGTGAAGCCCCGATGGTAACGGGTTGAATCGGGACGAACGACTGTATTATAGGATCGGTACGGAATACGCCTTGGGAACGTGTCCTCTTCGCCTTTCAGTATACGATCTCCGGCTACGTGAACACCGGGCGTCTTCTGCTCCCGCATTGCGAAACCGCCGCGAACCAGCGCATCTGCTGGGAGCCTACGTTCCGTTCCACACACACATACACACAAACAAAACATACATACACGCCACCGTTCGTTCCTTTATCGCTTCCCCTTCGCGGTCGTCGCCGTCGTCGTCGTCGAGACGCCACCACGCCGGCGAGAATGAAACTCACGGGTAGCTAAAGAGTACAATTACGTCACGAGCGTCGGAGAGATACGCGCGTCACGAACGGGTTACGTAACCTGTAATCACAACTGAAAGCTCTCCTGCGACCCGGGAACACCGGTGATTCTACCGATGCGATTCGTGCAGCTATTGTTATACAGATCATTTCACTTTTATCCAGAGTCTTGTTTTACACGTTGCCGTGAGATTTTTAACCTGTATGACTCGCGAGATCCTGACCGTGACGCAAATCTACGCCAAAGAGCGTCAACGTGTTCAACACTAAGGACCACCTTCGACGAACTTCGATTATCTTTAATCAACGATTAAGTTAAGTACGCTGCTTATCGAGTTAATCGGTGATTAAAGTTAATCGAAATTTAGTCGAAGTGGCCCTAAGTTTACCTCTCTAGTTTACACTCTCTTCATCCCCTTATCTATCCATTCCGACAAGCCAGTCGGTCCTGTAACATAACGACATCCCGAATCGTCTTAGAAGCAATCAAAGGCGGTGTGTCCGCGAGTGTACTCTCACGAATACTAGCGGTTTTATTGGTTTGTGTGCACGTGTGTGTGTGTATGTACAACTCGTAACGAGAGCGCGCCGGATTCTGCGATCGGAGAACGGCTCGATGGCAGACAGAGAGAGAAAGAAAGAGAGCGAGTGAGTGATACAGGGGGTGGGAAGGGGAGAGAGGAGAGCTCTCGCGGCCGAGTTCGTGGATGGCCTGTTGCACGTGTGCCGGCACGTGTATATATGAGTAGGTGAGCGTCTCTCTGTGCGCGGGTATATACGCGCGCGTGCTGAGGGGCCAGTCGCCCTTGCCGAGGAGCCCGAGGCACGGGCGTGGGCCTTTCACTCCTGCCATCCGCATCGTTCCTTAACTATTGAGCCTACGGTGGCCGCCGGGGCACTGTGGTCGTGTCAGCGCGCGTCCATGTGTATCCTACACGGCTTATGCGCGCGGTTAAGTACAATCACTCTCTCGTTGGACCTCGCTCGCTTCGCCCAAGCTTCGGCTGGGTTCCCTGCGACCCTCTATCGCACTGGCACTCAAATTTCTTCACTCTCCCTCATTCCAACATCTGAAAGTTTTGAAGCGGTCCCGAGTTTTGAACTCTCATGGACCCTTTACTGCATTTCAATCCTCTGATGAAGCTAGCTGCAGTACATTAACACCTTGTCTTCGTGGATACCTAAGCTTTCGACTCATACGGTTTTAGGTTTTCTCTCCGTAGTCGAACGAACCGTTTGGGAACGTTTGAGTTCTTCTTCCCGTCGGTGACGGTCTACCGACCGATATAATAATCGTCCGGGGCAGGTGCGAGGGAAGTGCAACTGTCATCGTTACAATGGCATCGTGAGAAGTAATTATGCTGCTCTCCCCGGGTGTGGTTGTGTGAACAACGGTTACGCAACACCGTGATCCCATCATAAATAGCAATTACCCCGCATTACTTTCTGACAAGTTAGCGTACCACGGGTTTAACAACGCTCGTTTAATAATCTTTAAATCTTCGGTGGCGGAACGACAATCCTCCTCGAATCATCTCCGCCTATATCATCTCGCGCGCGCGCCTCCTCTTCATTCAACGAGGCACGAAGAAATCGCTTCTCATTAAGCAGCTGGCTGAACTCAAAGACGCCTCTGTCAAACCCGATATCCCTGGACGTGGAGTCGCTTATCGCGACATTAATAGTTCTTTCGCGCCTTTAGCGCCAGCTCCGCGAACCGGCGGCACCGTTGATGCTGCAGCATCGCTGAAAGCGAACATTCATAAATCGTAATTAAGCTATACACTCAAAGGAATCTCGGCACTACTACGCTCTCAGCGCTCCGATACGTATATACTTGAATTCTAGTCTCGGAAGCGGTGATTCTCGCGAACGCTTTCGACCATTATCCTTATCAACATCCTCTAGAATATGTATACATACATAGATCCTAGAAACCCAAGATCCCTCGAACATCGACACACTCTAAAGAACCGTCCGCGAGAACACCGTGTAATTTATTTCTGTATAGCGATACAGTTTCGAGGAACAAGTCCTCAGCATCGAATGATCCGGTTACTTACGTTCCTGTACGGTCACTTTGAACTCCGTGAAAACGACGACGTCTTGCACGGTCCCGGAGGCAACGTGATTCATCATCGATATGGAACGTTATCGGTCGCGATTTACGCGTTAACGAAGCCTTGGTTTGCGTGCCACTGATACACGGAGCGAATCGTTGTTGTTAAGGGGGTGAGGAGCAGGGGGGAGTGGAGGAAACACCGCCGCGATCGTTACATGCACCATTATGTTGGGGCCACGGTGCGCCGTGCTATCGGTAACGGCAGTGCACGCGGCCACGCCGGTAGATATTGCTTATTAACTTTGTTTGTTAGAGGGGGAAAGATCGGTGGTGTTGGTTGTGTATATGTGACGGCGCAATGGATCTGCGCGGTCTAGTGTGTCCGAGGTCTCTAACGGTCGTGGCTTGAGCTCCCTGCGCCTTGACGGCGGCAGCGACGTAGGACCGGTTGCGGAGCCGCGAACGGCACATCGTGTGCTGTCCGCGGATAATCGGCTAAAACCGATCGTACACAGCAGCGGGGGGGGGGGGAGACTGTGTACAGTTAAATGCGTTCGTTCTATACCCACCCGGGGGGCCCCCGCCATTGTCGACAGGGCCCCGGTTTTTCAAGACAATGCCGTGGAATGTCCACCGTGGCGGCGCAACCGGGATCGGACGTGGACGATCGCTTTGAAAACGGGGCCTCGTGAACGATCCCTGGACCGTTAACCGGGGGTACGATGCGAATTCGATTTAATTGAAAGGAGACGGCGCGGTCGGTTACGACCTCATCATGCGCGGAAGCGCGGTAACTTCCTGCTTTGTTTTTAATCTGACTTCGGCCGACCCGTGGACCGTAAGTACCTACGGCTTGTGGATCGGCTCGCGGTTGTAGAGATCGGATCTTTCGTATTGCATGCCTTTACCCAACCGATTGAATTCAAGAATGTCACGGTACGAAAACGTACGTATATATGTGTATGTATTTCTATCTAAGATGATTGAAATGGTTAGAGGGGCCTATGATAACAAGGGGGATCCTGTCGTTCCAATCAACCTTCGTGGGATTACGAAAGGTTGGTTGGCGTGAACGCGATCGTGAGGATTTCATATTTAGGTCATCTTACCCACGGAACGCTCTCGATCGGTCGGATTGAATTTCGGAAGAGTCTGACGAGTTAATAAGGGGATCGCTGCCGCTCGATCGTCTCAAGGACCATACGGTCGCGCGATCTTCCTTTTTTTTCCCTTTCTTGTCGCCCCTCCTCGCCCCTCGGCTTCGAAGCATTGATTTTTCCAGCGATCGGAAGGTCGTCGCGACGGTGGGTTTTGCGGCGAGAAGAGACACGGACAGAGGCCACCGGAATCTCTTCAAGGCGATCGTCCTTTGGCACAGAACTTGAACGGCGTTCCATATTCGCTTGGTAATCGAAGCTGCACCGATCGAACTCGCGACCTATTTTTCATCCCCTTGGAAGAATCGAACGATTAACCGCGGGACGAATCGGAAATCGTAGACGGCCCGAGGATAACTCTAATAAACGAAACACAACGGGGCCCTCGATAATGCCGAGTCGTGTGTGTATGCTTCTGCTGCTTCCCGTGCGGGTGCAATCAAACAATTATTTTAATAATGCATCATTACATTGTTGCCTATCACTGTAATTCCATCGGGAGACGGTAATTCCACTCAGCCGCGGGTGCAGCCACGACGCAGCCTCGAGACCGATACGGAGGTTTGGGTTAGGTCTACAGAAATCGGTAATAACGTTGGTCTATCCCCCGATCTCGCATTAAATTAACACCTTTGCCGTGATTGTGTCGTGTTCGAAGCTACCAACACTGGGATCATGAACTACGTGTCGAATCCACGAGAAGTCACTCGCTTCGAAGTATGTACACTTGTTCGTCCATGGATACACAGAACTTCGGGAGACTTTCTTTTTCCCTGGACGAACAAGATCCCCTCATTCTCCTCCCCCTTCCCCCGATCGGCAAAAAAATCTGTTCGCCGAACTCGTAAGGACATCAAGGGAAACCGGCGAGGAACGGCGACGATAATGACCGACGGTTTTGCTCCCGTACGTCATCCGTGTCCGTTTAGGAAGTGCATCGAGAGACGGGTGCATCGCCTTGACGGGTCTCTTCGTCTCCGCGCGGCGGCCGTCGAGTCCGGTTCGCGTCCTTCCCACGGATTCGGTTCCGTGGTGAACGGGAAGAGAGAATTTCTCTCCTCGGTGTGTTGGGTCCTTGCCGCGAACCTGTTCAATTACACACGGCGTGAAATTAAAGGTGTTACAGATTATGATCTTTCAAATTACAGGATATCGATACCCGATCGTTTGCATGGGCATTCGTTCCACGCGAGAACGGAGACGTCTTGTTTCGGGCCCTCTTTTTGGTCCATTTGCCGTGTGCTCTCTTCGTCGATCTACCGGCAGATTCTATCTTGTCGGATGTTCGTTCGAAAACAAACAAAAAACAAAAGAAAAACAATACGTTGTGGCGCTGTGCAAGCTCGCAGGAGAGTGCAAGTAAGGACACGCTTCTTCATCGAGCCCTCCATTGGAGGATCATAAAAGATGGCGGGAGTCGCCACGCTGATCGCCGTGAAACGCGGCGTGTTGAAACAGATGAACCGCATTCGGTGCCTCCGTCAATCAAAAGTCGAAAGCCATTAATTGCCGTGTGTGTGTGTGTGTGGACGGTGCACGCACGTTGCTCTCCGGGGATCGTGAGAGACCACGCATCTTCGTATCGTTCGATGGAAAGATGCAGGGCCCCGAGGCACCGAGCGGTTCCACTCCTAAAAGTGTCGGAGAAAAAAAACGTAACGAAAGCGCGTGGACGGATGGAGTTTTCGGGTGGACAATAATTGCATGTTTCTTGTCAAACTTGCACCTGGAACTGCATCAGTAGTCGGACGAATCTTATGGAACAGGATACGTACAATTTAATTTGTGTGTCATTTATGCGTCAGTGATAAGTCTTCTTCCACAATTAAGATCGACAAGTTTCCTCTCCTAACTAGTCTGTCGTACGATTAATCCATCCGGAATAGTATCACGGCAGTTCCATCGATCATCGATCGAGCATCTGCCCACGGTGATCGTCAAGATGCGATCGGTGATAACTTCCTGCGATATCAGTTGTTGAGTTATCGAAATAGGCTCGCATGATGATTCCGGGATCACCGTACGATCGCGAAGACTAATAGCGACGCGAGTTCCCTCGTAGGCCTCGCGTCCTGGGGATCCGTGGAAGAAGCTCTAAAGGGCCGCAATATTCATATCCATTACCGTTGAATCCCGCCATTCACGCCCACGTGGTCTCGGAGCACAGCGGAGGCCCCGCGCGGTTGTCTGGCGCGCGCATCGCGACCCTCGCGAAATTTATAGGGAAAACGCGGCGAGATAGATCTCGCATTCATCACGGAGATGATTTACGCTCGGCTCGCGGGAGATATACGCCGCCCCGTGGGCACGTGGGTGTCCCGGGACCATTGGGGTCCACGGCTGAACGCGAGGAAACTTTTCTTCTCCCGTCGAGTGTACACAACGCGTTTTTGCATACGAATCGTCCTATTTGCGAGAGATAAACCCTGCGTGCGATGAATCGTGGCTGGTCTTGGGTTACACGCGGACATTTAGCGTCTCTTCGTATTCGTTTCCTCCCCCCACCCCCCCAGCCTTTCTTTTTCTTTCTGGTAATTCGACCAGTCGTTCGCCTCTTGTTTCCACTGCAGATTCCACGATTTCTGGGCTTTTATAATTTAGTAGGGTTTTTAAAAGTTTGAAGGGGTCGCGTTACTCGTGCGATTCTGGGAGGAGAAAGGATATGTACTCTTAATCCGACTCGCTATTTCGGTAAACGTAACGTTCAACTCTGTATACCTGTACTAGAAAATTTATCATACCCCCCCATAAACATATGTCCCAACCCCCGAATCCCAGAAACAATACACACACCAAGTCTCGTTGGTACCAACTAATACTACCACCTCTTCTACAATCTACACCAACCAAAAACCTGCATTTTCCACCAATGATACGTCGATCCATTGTATCAAGCGTCCATGCATTCAATCATCCACCAGAACACATTCAACCGTCGACAAGGACACATCTCTCTTACTCAGACAGACACGTAATACACATACACATGCAGCATATTGTGGTATTTACGTTTATATTGAAGTTTAAGTGTGTTACAAAGTAGTGTAAAGTTATTCAAATCGCACCATACCACTATACATCGTCGCATCATCGTACAGGTAACGTATATATATTTTTATGATAAGTGTGACTAAGTTAAGTCGTAGAACAATGTAGAACATTCTTTACCATATTGCAATCGCAAATAATCGCCGGTTGCAGATGCTCGGCTTTCCCAATCCCTTCTCGTTCCCAGTTTTCTCGTCGTAAACGTTGTCACGGACAGCCTCGGGCTATCGGGATAGCGCATAAAAACAGAAGTTCATATTTCAATCCAATAATATTATCGTCGGTTTGCGGGGCGCAACGATAATCGTGATAAATTGCCGGCCGGGTGGGCTCGATCACGCCATTAGTCCACCATTATTATCGCGTTTATAGGAATACCATTAATGTAATGTCTTTATCGCTTAGTTTATTACTTTATTACTCGGCGTAAGTGGCAGAGCATATCGGGTAGGAGTAGGAGAGGGGGAGGCGAAGAAGGTGATGGTTTATGGTGATCGCGATGCGATCAAGATTCGATCGTACCAAACTAATATTAATGAGTCGAGGCAATTAAAGATAATTAACCGAATAATTCATGCGCTCGTTTTTTATTTTTTGCTCTTCCAGATGAAAGTCCCTAATTAACGAAACACACGCGTCTGTCCCCTTCGTTGAAGCGACGTGACTGCTGCTATCCGGGATCGTGTACATGTGGGTTAAATTCGAATCCGTACGGAGCAAAGCATTTCGATTCCTCTTTGATCTACAATCCTGTATGTACACTAATGATCTACACTCCTGTATGTTTCAAAGTCTGAAATTATTGCCAGGGACCAGAGAGGATCTCACCGAGCTACCGTTTGGATCGCGGGCTATTTCTTCGGGAACAGGCGTCGGATAAAACGCGGGGCGTTACATTATTACGAGGGCGCGTCCCGCGCTGATGCATTCGCCGGGGCCACGAGCACCGAGCGAAGCCTCTTTATCACCAGCTACCCGGCCCACCGCCACTTTATTGTTCCTTTTAACGGTGGCATTGTCCAGGAGGGACGAGAACAACGAACGTCCCAATGGCTGGTAGGTGCTCCCCGTACCGCACATTCGAGGGAGCGAGAGCTCACTGTGAATAATTTTATCTGATAACCGGTTGATTTGCAAGCGTCTAAGTCGAGAACGGGCCCGTCGGGAATAATCGAATCCAAGGTGTGGGATCCTGCTCTTTTTCAACCGTCGAGTCATTCGATTCTTTTTTTTTTTCTATCGGACTACATACTCGCGGGCTACCATTGCTGTCGATGGAATCGAAAGGAAAGCGCAGAATTTTTCATACGCGTTAAATTACGAGTTTCACCAGGAATTCCTGAACGACACTCCATTCTTGCGGGTCTGGATAACGCGCCTCTACGTAAATCAACGCTTGCGGCCCGTGCAAACGGATGCATTTCGCATAAATTAATTTCAGAAACATCGTGACCCCTCCGTCGCGGTTCATCGACACGGAACGCGAGCGAAACGCAATAGATCTCCGCCGAGCGGGACTCTCCCCGGTTTGCGTTTCGCATACCGCGATTCGTTTTCCGTGCTTTTACTTGAAAAGACGTTTGTTGTTGCCTGGGCTTGGCGATCTTATCTGACCGCGATCCGGGCCCGCGTTTCTACCCGATCGTTAATGATCGATACCCTAGCCGCGTTCGGTTTTACTATCAACCGTATATGCATACCTACACGGCGACTACAGTAAATCCTCGATGAATGTTCGAAGAGTTCTCAGCACTGAACATTAAATATTTCATAAACTAATGCCCATACGCGGCTGAAACAAACATTCATTGGCTTCGGAATTGCAAGCTCTATCTCTGTGCTAAACCTCATTAAAAACGTCAACGTAGTCACCTGGGGTCATCTCCTTGTCAGCGTCGTAGAGTTTTAGAACACTCATCGCGAATTTACTGTGTTGAATAACTCCTGGTACTCGATAAAAAAGTCGATCGATTCCACAGGGCTTGGTATTTCAATTTTGAGACATGGCACTGCCACGTCCTATTTAAAAAAAAATAGGACACATAATTTCGTCCTCTGCAGGAGTTTCTAACCCTCTACGATTCCGTCGATTTGTTCCACGGTCGGCGGCAGGCAGAAGCGGAAGACGAAGGACCAGATCGCGAAAGGTTAACGGTGTCACGTGGCGCCTGGGTAGTCTCGGTACACGCGGCAATCGATAGATCCGAGCGCGGCTGCGGCGGCGGTGCATAAAGATCCGCCGTTGCAAAAAAATTTCCCCACTACCCCGCCGCCCTAGAGAATTCCACACGCGGGCGACTGCACACCCTCTCGCGCCGGGTTCGGGACGGCGTGCTGCCACGACGTCGAGAAAGGATTCTTTCCTGGCGTTCGCGTTGCGGCGTGGCCGTGTCGTGCCACGGGGCCGGGGCATTATCGGCCGCTTAACGATGCAGATAAATCCAGACACGATGTGGCAACCGATAAAAGATCGTCTGGAAAATCATTCCGGTGCGCGTTCGAGCGATTCGAGAACGTTATACATACATACATACATATATACGTATGATCGTTACCACGTTTCCTGGCCGCCCGGTTTGCATTAGCAATTCCTCGCGACTTTTTCTTTCTCTTCGACCGATTCTCGATCGGACGAAATGTACGCCCGCGAACAGAAACGGATCGAACGGATACAAGCCAGCTAGGAGAAGTTTAGCAGCCTGTTTTGTCCACCTACATCCACGTATATGGTCACACTTTCCCTCTCCCTCCTCCACCCCGTACGTATATATTCTCGAATGCACAGCACTCCGTGTTGTTTTGCATAATGCAGGTCAAATGCTCTCCTCTGAACCACCTCGAGAGCATACGAATCGTGTGTCTCTGTTTCTCTTTCTCCCTCTGTCATACTAATCTCCACGGTTCGATCTTCCGCGGGGAACGAAGGAGGAGTCATCGGTGTCTCCCATTCACGACCATGGAGCAGCGAAAGCACAGCTAAATTGTTTTCGGAGCGTGAACGGGCGTTACACACGCGCGCTCGGTATTCACTCTACTTGGTGCACATAGCACACACAAAGACACAGGCGACGGTATCCAGCCCGGCTATCATCTATTGGCCTTATAGGCAGGGTACGGCCCGCTTGCTCTCCCGTGTACCTACGGTTCTGCACCGGCAAGTTGCACGTTGCCATCGGTTGCGTTCCACGTTGCCTCGAGCGAAGCGGTGCCGAGGCGATCGTGTTGTGCATTGTGCGCGCCGTGTCGCTGTTCGCCGCGGCACCGAGGCGTGGCTCTCTTTCTCTGTCTCTCTCTCTTTACTTGCTCGCTTCGAGCGGAGAAGCACCGATACGACCAGCGTGATAACGCCACACGAGACTTTTCAATGCTTCCAACTCTACTACTTCGGGCAGCACGGTATCGTAACTACCCGTTTGCGCCGTTAAACGACCCGTCCAGTAAGGACGGATCGGTTTCTGTGACTCCTTTTACCATCAGGAATCCCTGAAGACACCCCGTTCTGTCGGCCTTAATAACTCATCCCCTTGTCCGACAGAATGTAATCGAACATTTTCCGAAGTTTCGATGCATCACGACCATTGACCCCGACGTTCCTCTCCCATGCTAGAGTCGAGGGGTTGGAAACTACGTAGCCACTTATCGTACCATCTACGATACATCGTTAGACCTAACCCAGGTAGCCTCTCGACAGTCTTAAATGAGCCCATATCGTTGTCCGATTGCAAATTGGCGTAACGGCGCGGCGGCATCGTGACCGTGTGTCCACTTTGAAACGTTTACAGAGATCGGCATCAGGGGCGAGCCGCCTGGTAGCCGGATTAATCGGACGTTGTATTAACGATCATCGTTACGGAAACGTGTGTAAACCGATCGAGCATCGTAACGTCGCCTGGACGCTGCAAGGCGTGGCAGTTTGCGCCGAAAAAGGCATCTCTCAGTTCCTGTCCTTTTCTCTACTTTCTATCTTGTAGGAAATTTGGGTATAGGCAGATATGGATGCGACTGTACGTCCAGAAAAGATGTGTGTAAGAGTGAAATAGGGATACCCTTCACACAGTGGCCTCTGTCTAACAGGCCGGTGACACCTCCAATATTCGCAGAGTTCAATACCGATAACACTGCAGTGTTATTGCCACTACCGCGAAAGAGACAGAGAGGGTCCTGATCTCTTTTCTCACTAGTGCTATCGCAATCGAAAGCCACGCCGTGTTATCTTGCCAGCGGGAGCTCCAGTGTCCTTTCGACGCCAGTGATAAGCATCGAACGCGTCGCGACATTCCTCGGGCGCTCTGATTCGTCCCCGATGCAACCGAAGGCGCGTTGTCGCTGTCGCTACGAGAAATGAGGGGAGTGTACGGGGCCCACGTTGTTGTAAAGCTGCTCGAAAAGGAGAAAGCGAGAGGGGGACACACAAAGGGAGCCGAGAAAGTGAAAAGAGTAATATAGAGCGACCGAGCGTTTCCTCGGAACATTCGTGAAACACGAGGAAGTACAGTAGATCCTCGATGACTGTTTTTAGAGAAAAAAAAATCTCATTAAAAAGTCTAGGGAGGCTTCCTTGTCAGTGTCAAGGAGGAGCCTTCGACCACTCATCGGGGATTTACTGTATAGTCGATTTTCTTTTCGTAGATCGGGTCCAGTTTAAATGCGAATCGAATCACGGGGGATGGCGAGAACACCTTGCGAACCAGTACCATATTTCCTCCCCGATACTCTCACGAGAAAACGATCGGGTAGCGTTTCTCCGCCAGGTGTACCCATTTCGAGTGGCCGAGTACCGGAGGGACGTGGAGAAAAATCAAGGACAACGCGATAACGCGTGCTCCAACGGTGTGTCCCGTCTCGCCTACCGGTTCGTCTGTCTTCGTTATCTCTAACTGTAGTTGTAAAATAAGCCGCGCACGCTATCGTTGACCCGCCACGCAAGTCCTTCCTCCCACCAGCCCCTCCCGGAAATCGAGGGTACGGTCGACCGCCAGGCGACGACATCCTTGGACGAACCCGCTCGGAAATGTTCGATCCGAGCTCTCTCGATCTATCCGCCTCGCGGTACCACGACGTCGATGAAAGACCGCTCTCTCTACCCCGTGTGTCCTTTGATGTATTCCTGCCGAGTGATAGGAGAGCCGGAGCCGCAGCGGCGGCGTGGCTCGATCAGCCGTTCCGATTCTCACGTCGAGACCTTCGAACCCGAACGCCGCCTCGTCTTCCTGCTTCGTCTAAAATCATGCACACGTGAGGCCGACGAGGGGGATCGCTTTGTTCGGTTCCCATGACGGGCTTTCGAGCGAGTATTAGCTCGTCCGTACCGCTGATACGTTGATAACTCTTGTTCAGGTTTGTTTTTAATAACCCCGGGAAATAGACGCTTCGAGCAGGTTGCAATTTATTCGATACTTGGTTAACCTTCACGGACACGGGTGGCGTATTCCGTACGTCACGGGTACGGAAAGGTCTTCTATTTCTTTAAATTATTTTTTACTCGAAAATTGTTTCTTATTTCATCCTAATTATCTAGCGTTAATGACGTCTAAACATGGTTTGGGTGAAGTACGATGGTGGAGACGTAAGTTTGAATGACTCCAGTGTTCATAAGGTGAAGGTAATGGCGGTTGTGGAACGGATGATTCGAGGTTTTCAGATATACAGTCACACAAAAATCTATTTACAGAGAGTGCTGTCGTTCGAGGCTTAGTACATTACAAATAGAGAGCTGGTTGACGTCTGGAGCAATCGGACGAATATAACCGTGCGACCGCGGCCGTTTAACCATTAATGCACTACCGCTCGAATATTAACGATCGGTGCGAACGTGTAAACATGCATCCGTGCTCCATCGTTCGGGGATATTAAAGGTAGAACCGGAATTATAAACCGGGTGCTGATCTGTTTCTAGGGACTTCCTTATAGACACTGGACGCCATACCCTTGATCCTCTATATTTATCTTGGAGCATCAAAACGTGAAATTTCATTCGTGTCACCTTGATGCAGTCGAATTATCGTCAGGTCTCCATGAAATCAGGCTTTGCTGGGCGTCCCCGGTCGATCAAAAATCGCCAAATCGACACGAATCGATTCGTAAGGTTGTCGGTTGCAACACGAGAAGAATAGGTGGTTGGCCATTTTTTGCTCGGTTTCGTAAGTCGTTCGCCTCGCGACCAGCGTGTCCGGTAATCACGTTACGATATCAAGTCTGTAATCGAGATAATGCTTTTCAGCGGCGCGTTCACCCGCGATACAATAGTATCCTTCCGTTTCTTTTTTGTCACATGATTACACCACCGTGGCACGCAACGAGCTACGTATTCTCGGTGATTCACGGCGTGCTTCTTTATTTATTCTAACGGGTTGATAAAAGGTTGTCGCGCGCGCATGTGTGTCTTCTCTTGGCCGGCCCAGTTCTCACGCGTGCATACATACCTGCCACGTCGCGACGGTCAGGTTAGCTAGTTCCATCTAAAAACTGTATCTAGAATCGAGTAGGCACTCGCAGCCAGGCTTCTTCCCAACGCAGCAACGTTTCTGGCGTCCGGCTAAAGAAGACTACGATTCGATGCGTTCCGGTTGGACGATGACGAATTATCGAATTTCGCGCCGGCAGGCATTGTGCCCCGATCGATAAGTTAACGGATTATTTTTGGTTATTGCGAACACTGTTGCAAAGCGTGCACGTGGCCCTGTAACTGTTATGTTCTCGGTTTCGATACCCACGGCAGCCTAAACAGTCTCCCGGTACGAAAGTAACACCGCGACGGATCCGTCGAACGACCGTGGAGAAAAAGCGGAAATGGAACTCCGACGGAGTTTCGGAATAGTCTGGCACGATGCTGAAATTTCGCCTGTTGGACTTCTCGGCCGGTGCTCGATCACGTACCTCTTCGCGAAATCGCGCAAGAAAACGAACGACGTCGTTCTCGCTCGGATATTACGCACTGCGATACCGATTTTACGTTCAGCGAGGATTTTTTGAAGAAGAATGGCCTCGATATACCCCCTCCCTTCCCCTCGGCTAGAAACTACATTCTTGTAACCGTTGCCTGTATATCTCTCGTAACTTTGCCAGTTTTCACGCGTACAATGCATCCGGTCGCCTCCGTTTTCCCGATACTTGCGTAATACGGATTCGATTCTTATTAAAGTCCCTCGTACAGAGTGTACACCCTGTTCTAGCTAATTTCAGGATAATTAAAAAAAATGAAGTAAACGATAGTAAAGAAAGGACGAGTGTCCGTCGTTTTGCCCGACCAGTCTCGATCGAGCGCGCCATATCTTCGCTCGTGGGAATGCAATCCCGCGGCCGATATTAACATATCCGGTGGGATTTTTAAGGGCACGTCGATACGGTGGAAAACGTTATGCTCGAACCAGCGTGTGTTAACTCATACGCGCGAACGGGGTTTACGACGCCGCGTATCTTTTCGCTTGGCCTATATATCGATAGCCCCGCTCGATTTAACGTTAGAACGGCGATCGATCAGCAGCGTGTCTGACGGAAGGAGTATAACCCGGTTATTCTCGATCGAGTCTCTTCGAAATCTCAATGATCCTGTCTCGAAGGTGGTCACGCGACGCGTATTACGGGAGAAGGAAAGAATCGACGAAAAGGTGCTCCTCAATTTTACCAAATTCACTCGTGTATTCGGCTCTGTTGTTTGTCGAGTGAAAAGACGGAGGGGGAAGAATTTGAGAGAGAGGGAAAAAAAATGTACGGTCCCGATTTTCCCATTTAATGATCAGGAGAAGACGTAATTCGAGCCAGCTCGAGGAGAAGGCTCGTTCGCGGAGGAGAATGGACGGGTTTAAAAGAAAATCAAGGAACGAAGAGGCTACCAGAGGATCGGTCGCAAGGGGGGCTAGGAGGAGCCAAGGAGAGGCCAAGAGGAGTAGTAAGTTCGGTCGGTTAGCAAAGTCGAGGGGGCTGCCGAGCCACGACTTGACACCGTTGACCCGTGGCGTTTCACGATACATGAAGAGGTCACCGAGCGAACGTCGAGATCGCTACTTGAACGAGCGTTACCGGCCGTTAAGTAGGCGGCACGAACGATCCCGACGGATTAATTGCGGATAGTGTGAAGCGATCTGCGAGAGCCTATCCGGCAGCGAGCCGTTGCTAATTCGCAACCGCGATCCGCCGTAACAGAGCCTTCGTTGCGGTGCTGTGCTTGCCCTCGCTTCGGACGATTGTTTTAGATTTTAGATGATTCTTTTGAAATTATACGAAACGATTAGAACAATTTAGTTTTGTACCGATCAGTTATTCTTTTGGAATCCAAGATGCTGGAAGATTTTTTGGAAAAATGAAATGTATGTGTAGACGTTCAGAATTTGGTACCATAGAGTACATACTGTTTCAAACGATTCGGAGTGAATTATTGATACATTATATTTACGTTTTTGACGGATCACCCAGTATACATGTAGGTACAAAAAGTCCACTCACCGAACATTCACCCAATCTGGGGACAGTTACGAAAGAGGGGAGACGTACGTCGAATTAAAATGAATTTTTCTGCGTGCAGAGGCATAAACTTGTGCCGGAATGAAAGAGGCACGAAAGAGATTCCGGTGAAATTCGGTGAACCGAATCCGGAACGCTCGGGCCGCGACTGATTTGTGGGGCGTTCCTGGGTTCTTGCGGAGCCGCCTTCACCTGGACGAGCGGACATCCTTGAAGACCTCTTTCGTGCTCCCTTTCTTTTTCTCATTTTCTTCTTTTTTTTTTGTTCACCGGGCAACGTGTCAATTATCCCGCGACAACGTACATCCTCGTGGCTCTGGTTAATTCGCGATCGAATTAATCCTCGACGAGTAGGTATATAAGCGTACCCGACCAGAAGAGTATCTACGCTTGCTTATCGCTAACATGAGGAAATAGGAACACACAGGTTACGGGTTATTAATTATACATGTAGGGCCAATGACTTCGAATCGGAAGCAATCGTCGAATGACACGCAATTTAAATTCGATTCAAGCGTCAAGTATACACATGTACACACGCACATACACGCTTTAGAAACCACACTGGGTGCAACGAGGTGTGTAGGCTTCGAGATATTTCGTAATTGAATGAACCAGTTCGCGTTTTTTCTTTTCTTTTCGTTGAACAAACGAGTCGGAAGCGCGTCGTTGAGGTGCTCGAGAGAAGGTAAATATTTTGTATAACGTTTCACTGACGTGGAATTCCTCTTACATAGTCATTGTTGCCCCACGCCTCTTGAGAGAGCGATCGTCACTGGTATTTGTTTTTTTTTTTCTTTAACGAGCATTTTCACCCGCGAGTACGTTTGATTCTTCGTTTCGATCTGGTCCCCGAGTGCGAGACGATTCAAGGCGTCGAGTCACGAAGAAGGCCGGGACGACGACGCGAGTTGTGACGTCGTTGACCTCGTTAGCACTCTTTTCGAGCTCCTCTCCCGCGGTGCTTTTTCTGTCGTGATTTCTGCAATCGTAACGAGATCGACCGGCTGTAATGCATAAATTATCATATCCACCGCGGCGAAGAATAAATTCACCGTGGTCCCGTTCGCCAACGAATGCATCTTCGACGATACCTGTCTCGGTTACCGAAGGAATCCAAATGGAAAATATTTATGGTAGAAATTTGAAACTGCAATGTCGATCGTTAACGCAACGAGGTTCTTTCTCTTTCGCTGCAACGGTCACTTTCGTTTCGTATCCGTAGGGTTTCGCAACGAATTTAGACAAGCTACTAACACGACTGCAACCTTATCCCCCGGGGATGATGCTCCGCTCGCGATATAAATATCATCCGGACTCTCGATTATGGTCTCGAGCACACCTGCTCGTTAATCGGCCGCTCGCTCGCCGAACGGTTAATGATTAATTCCCTCCTCTTTTTGCTCATTCTCAATTTCACTGCCAAGGAAAGCAACGACGCTCGGTCGCTTCGTCTGTTTCTTTTTCTCTCTCTTTCTCTCTCTCTCCCTCTCCTTTTTCCTTTCGAAGACGAGCGAGTCTAATGGTATTCCCGATAGAAAGTTCGTTCATCTGATTCGTTAACCAAGTTACATTTTAATCTGTCGGTGAATCGGACAGGCTGTCAAACTACGATCCTCCGATCCTCGGGTTCGATGGAAACTTTAAACCCGTTCCTTTAGCGCATACCGACGATTATCGACCTCGTCGATAACAATTCGCGGGTTGCGTTATTTCGAGAAATGAACCGAACGAGAAATCAATAACAATTATATACCGATTTGAATCAGTTGTCCGTACGAGAACTGTAAACGCATTCGAAATCGGTTTCCGTTCTTCAGCTGTCCTATAATTATCTCTTCTTTCTCGAACGGGGTCCATCGTCGAAAGAATTAAGATCACAAAATGTTAAAAAAATGTTTATCATACATTTACATCATTCGATTGCGTAACAGCCCCTCGGTTTTCTCCGTTATCTTTCGTTGCTCGCGCTCACCGATCGTGCGGCGCGCGCAGATCCTTTTTCATCGAGCGAACGAGCGTTGGGTCCTGCAGCCAGGACTGGGACCGCGACTGTTCCTTTCGAGAAAACGCTGTAACGCCCTCGTACGTGAGCTTATGCCAAGGAGAGAGAACCCGCGATAAGCGTCGACAAGCCACGATGCAATTACCGATACACACACACACACAACCGGCTGTGCGCACGGCCGCGTCGGACATGGAGGTGCGCGCATAGCCCGCGCGATTTTTCTGCACACGCTCCCGATCATAATCGATCGGCTTATCGATTCTTCCCTCCCGGTGGGGGCCGTTTCTTTTGTCGGGTGGCAGCGCGCTTGAGAAATCCGCGTGTGTATCTACGCAACGCTCCAGCGGAGGAGTGGAGAAAAAGAAACAAAAAAAAAAAGGATATCTTATGGAGCGCCGGGTGGGGTCCGCGGCCTTTGTTCCGGATTCCATCGCTAGGTAATCGCAAGCGTTCTATGTCTCATTGGATCGCGCTCGATCGTCGTGTGGGGGGAGGGGGGCAAGGAAAGGATTTTCTTATCTAATGTTTCGTTAACGATACTAAACTCGTGGCGTTACACAAGAGAAATGAAATAATATATTTACCAGAGGCCGACCGTGTCGAACCACTCGACGTTTACTAGGATTCGTCTCTCGAAACTGCGAAGCGACACAAAAGAGACGGAATGTTCACCGTCGCCGTTCGACTTAATTCTTGTCCACGAGCAGACCGGAAACCTGTTTCGTATGATACGGTTGCGCGACGACAGCGTCGCGTTCAAAGGTCGCGGCACCGCGGAGCACGGAACTTTCGTAATCGCGGAACGATCGCGAGCGGACCGCCCCGGTGTGGTCCGTTTGCGTTGGCTCGATCGCGCGCGGAATTTACACGTGCTCCAGGGCTTCATCAACTCCCCACCCCTTCGTCGAGTAACGTCAAACCTGTGAGAACTGTTCGGTTCTCGGTAACCGACGGGGATCGATCCGCGGCGTGGCGAAACGATAATCGTCGTTGGTCGGTCGCGTTAATGAAATTATTCATGTTTCCGGTGCGGGGACGCGTATCGGAATAAATTAGACGGTCGCGGAGTGATTTCGATCGATCGATCGCCGCCGCCGATCTCGCGGCTTGTTGCGCAACGAGCACGAGTAATCGAAACGCCGGGTGGGAGGATAACGAGGAGAACTGTCGTCGAGGCAACGCGATGGATTGCTTCCTCTTAACGGACCGACAATTCGCTGGCAAGGATTAAACAAGGACCTCCAGGATCGTACGACCTTTCGGACTTCGCTTTCTAACTTTCAGAGTATCAAAATTATACCGGTATTAAGTCCCTAGTTCAAGCTTCTGTCCTGACAAGGTTTAGCCACCACCTGGTATATAAGTTCCACGTTCGCACGTAGAAAGTCCGAGAGAGAGTTCAAAGATCCTGGAAATCGTATCCACGAGAGCGATCGTTCACGTTCAAGACCACGAAAAAAATATTCGCCGATGAAGATGGCCGGATCGGTTCCGTACTCGTCTCTTTCTCAACCCAGAGACACTTGTCTCGCGTGAACAGGTTGACCAACCAGGAAACGAGACAATTCTCCATCCGCGTTGTGTGTTTACCGAACGTTATGAATATTAATAGCGGCCACTTTACCCGTGGGTGAAAAATAGTTTCCAGTCGGTGAGGGAACGCCCACGTGAATTCTCGATCTTCCTCGAGCCTCGTCCCCGCTGTTGGGGAACAACGAGCAGCCCTTTCTCCTTCTTTCATCGATCGGATCACACCTTCGAATCAGGAGGATCGTGGAGCAATGGTCGCGCGTATCAGACATAAGTAACAGGAGCGAAGAAAAAGTCTCGTCGCTGATATTCCTCCGCGCAGATTTATACCGTTTCCCGATACATCGAACGTGTTATCGTGCAATTTTATACACTTTTTGTACAGATACGACACGCGTGTTGTGGCGGTGAACGGGTGAAAAAATGTACGCTGGAAACAACCGTGGCCCTGCGCGCGCTCCAAAATAATTAATCGTCGCGGTTCTTTTTTTATCGCTGAGATCCACAGCGGCGTCGCTCCATACGGACACCGTGTTCGCGCCGTTGTCCTCGATCCAGAATTAATCGGGGCCCCGCGTAACCTTGCCGTCGAATATTTACACGTGGAAAAAACGTTCTGTGACGATGAGGAGAAAAAAAAGGGAGGAGGATATCGTTCAGGGTCTTCACGGCGTGCGCGCGCGTTCCGGTAATATAAAAGGTTCCCCATGTGTGTGTCTCTCGACTGAAACTCCTATGGATGATCATGCTCTCCGGAAAGGGAGGAGGTCTGTAATGCAATTTTCTGTTCGCGTTCCCCGAACCACGTGTTCGTGCATCTGTTCCGACGATCCCCGGGATCTTGTCCCGCAAGGCTGTTTAATTTTCGATCCGTTCGCCTCCGGCTGGAGTAGACCTTGTCTTGTCTGTGGAAACCCTCGAAGATCCAAAATTGTGTTCCTCCATCGACCTCTCATCGTGGTTTACATACGAACGGAATATAATTCGTAACACCCACTTCCCTCTTCTGCTGCAATTCCACTACAAGCAAAGCGAACGACAAGACGGAATATTAGACTCACTTGCGGATAAATTACTCGTAAACGGTTAATTTGCATCTGTTTACCGCTCGTCTCTCTGGAAGCATGTTTTTCGTTCTCTCTCTCCGCGAAGGCCAAAAACACAGCCGGTCGAAACAGGGGCCAAACCTTATCATTACCGTCGATACTGACCTAACGTAATTAAAGAACCGAGCAGGGGCACCCTCGAACAACCGGTCGAGGGATCGTCGTTTTCTTAATTTCGCTTTACGATTGCCGGTAATTACGGGAAGCATACGCCGACAAGAAGCGATTCCCCGGGGCTCTCTCGCTCGGGGGAGGGGGAATGCGGTGTTTTTTCCACCGATCGATTTCGGACCCGCGCCGCGGTGGAATTAGCAGTGGAGGCGCTTTCTACCTTAAACGCCTCGCGTAAATATCGTTGCCCGTCGAAGGTGGACTCGCGCGCACCTTAATTCGTTGCGTCGCAAAAAAAGGGGAACGCAGCCAAGGAGGGACCGTTGCCGCCGTCTGCCTCCAGTATTGTTCGGGGGAAGATATACAGCCATGGTCGATGGGATCTGTTCTCGCGCGGGGCTCGCAAGGACGGCACTCGTTGACCAAAGAAAAACACGCGGCCGGCATTCCCGAGATTTACACACGAATTTCGGGCTTATAAACGAACGAACGCGCCCCCGTTTTTCGTGAGTGTATGTCGCAATCGGTATCCACCGCGTAACACCTTTACCCGTCGCCGATTCGCGCAATCGGTCCAAGCAAATCGCGAACTGTTTTTCACCAGGCGCGAAATTACGACGCTCCGCCTGGTCCTACTCGAGCCTGGAATTTACTGTCACGAGAATTCCCTTCTTCGACGGTCCCTCCCGCTCGCTTTCTTTTGTAACCGGCTTGTAGAGGACCGGACTGCAAAGATGTGCTTCTGGTGTTCCTTTAAATTAATTAACCAAATCGCCAGTACAAAAGGAATAATATACGTGGACCAGACTTGTTTGTCATTCGGATAAATCGGACGGACCATCGGTCTAGGGTCCAATTGGGTCACACGTCGCGTCTCGTTGCCAAACAATTCGGGCCCACCTTGTCCGAACAGCCCGCCTTTACCATTCGTCTCGCAAGAAGGAAAAAAGAATGCGAACCCGGAGATACTTTCCTCTCTACGTCAGGTGCGTAAATCCGGGTCGAGTGCGTGCGACGACGCCGTTCACAGCCTGGCGGGCGGTGCTGTTCTGCAAGTCAGTCGATAACAATAAAAGCCCGCTTGGGAGCCACGTTGATTCGCGGCAATATTTTGTAAACACACTTGAAAGGCCTGGTTTGAAGCGAGCGCGCGCGCGCGCGTAGCTGTTCCATACACACACACACACACACACACATAAGCTCGGTACCGAGGTAACGTAGCGGTGAGATCGATCCGTCGATCTTGCTCGATCGATCCGTCGATCTTGCTCGATCGATCCAGCCAAGGTCGATCGTGATCTGCACCCGTGAAATATTATCCCATTGTGCTCGTTACTACTATTTTTTTTCTTTTTCGTTTCGATATCCTTCGATTTGCCTTTGGCGATTCTGGGCCTATACGACGCCTCATTGACACGCGCGCTGCCAACGTAAATGGGCGCGGGGTGTATCGAAGAAATGAGGATTACGAAAGCCTCTTTCTCCGGAATCGTTCTCACGAAGCTAGCCGGTTTAATTAGCGATTCGCGGATAATGAAACGAGGTGTAACTCGGGAACAACAAGTACTACGAACACTGATCAAATTTTGCAATAGTACAGACATCGCGTCCACGGGTAGAGGAGGAGAACAGTATTAGACTTCGGTTTTGTGCAGTGTGGGCTGAACAGCACGGCCACGTGTAATCTGAACACACAATAAGTAAGGCCTACGGTGTTCTATATTCGTTACAACTTCGGTTCAGACACGACAGAAGCGAAGCCTGCCATAATCGAGACGTATCATAGCCTACACCTTCGCGCGCAGTTACCGTCCACAATATCTGGAGAGTTACCATAATCAAACCTGGTCTCGTGGAACGAAATCGAGAGTGAGGCTAGACGTGATCGATCGGTCGAGCCTCGAATCGTTCACTATTCATCGTTGTCGCTTGCATAATTCTCGCAGAAAGTGTGATACTTTTCTTGCTATCTATGACTCGGTATACCCATAACTCCCTGTCCTACCCATCGTGGACCCACAATTTATCCAATTTCGACCTACAATACACTCGAGTGCATTCGTTTCCATCGTTCTCTCTAATTATCCGCGATTCACGCGAGGGGGCGCACGGAACCAAGCAGTCTTGGTAATAGCACGGATAGACGAGCTGGGACGACGAATGGTGGACTTTCCACTTCCTGTTTGCAAATTAACGCGCAACGGGCTCACGAAAGCCGTTCGCGCGCGTATGCACACGCGAGTTGTCAACCCGCCGCGGAGCCCACGATGCAGATCATGCGCCGTGTGTGTGTGTGTGTGTGTGTGTGTGTGTGTGTTTGTGTCTATGCGCAGAGAGCCAGAGCGCGCGCGTTTGGTGCAGGGGTGTATACGGTACGTGTGCCGCAGCTCCGCTCCGTGCCGCTCCGCGCCGCGGCCAGCGGTTTGACATCCGCTATACGTTCACTATTGCACAAGCGATAGATACCTCTCCTTGCACCGGTATCGCTGTCTCGTGCAGAGCGAATTCTTGGTTGTACGGCCGCTGCACACGCCTTGGTACACACCCTCGCGAGTAGGTGAAACACACCGGCACTCTTCGATCTGTCTGTTCGTCCTTCTCTCGCCGACACCGCCGGGATCAACCGACAGATAGAAGACGGAGAAGACGGAGAAGCGAGACCGTGCCGATTTTTTTACCCGGTTCTCTCGATCTCTCTGTCTTTTTCTCTTTCTCTCTCGCGACCGGAGAAGTTCAGCGACGTATGCTGCAGTCGGCACGAAGGTGCCAGGATTTATGCAACCGGCGGATTTATTTCTGGCCACGAAATTGCACTTCGAACTTTCGGTGTATCGGAAACCGCGCGTAACAGAACCACCTCTGGCACGCGCGGGTGAAACGCCACGTTTCGAGATTCTGCGTGTTTGAAAACACATTTGAGATAGTTCTCATGGAATCGTTTTATCGAGGCATCGTTTATGTATATCGGAGAGTGGGCTTGGGATTGTATCAGAAATGCACGTGAATCGCGTCCTGAAAACAATTGGGCGACCGCGAGAAAAGAGAGTGCACGCTGCGATTAAAGTTGACCATGGAAGATACCCTCGTTTCATTTTTAAACAGCATCGGTCTCACGTTTCCACGCCTCTCGACGAGTAACAAGAAGAGGAATCAAAAGCGGCCAAGCTCCTTTCCCGTGACGCGGTTTCACGGGCTGACCCTGAAATCTCCACGGACCTCGTAAACGAGGATAATCAGCCCGAAGATACGCTCGTGAATGTGTGTCTGTATCTCGACTCCAATTAAACGGGCGCGTGAGTTTCTCCGTTCGTACGATCTTCTGTCCGCGTGAAATTTCCTAATCGTTTATTTATTAAGAAACACACTTTCAGACGTGTACCCGGGGGCTCACCATTCACCTGTGAGACAGTGACGTCGATCAAATTAAACCACACGATGTGAATTTCGATCTCCGAACCGGCGCGTCGTGAACGGGAAATCGTGGGATTCCAATAAGAATTTTCGATCGGGCGGTGTTTCGATTCGCTAAACGATATCGCGTTGTTACGATAGAAACGACGACTTTAAGGGTTATTAAATCGTAACCGGGCACTCTTGGTTCGTGTGAATCGGATCGGCGAGCGACAGACAAAATTGTATTGTGAAATCGCGGCGGGCAATTACTCTATCAATTCCCTTTTCAAACAAGCCGGGCAGGACGTGTTATTACACGACGTTGCGTACCACCACAAATCTTGTCCCTCCTGTTCAATTAGGTACTTCTAATCATCGTAACCGGCCCCGCGACGTCGTCGGTGGCACGACATCCGACGGTTTCCAACCATTAAGAACACGTGATATCACTCCGTCCTAATTAAATCTATCTCGTCGTCTCTTCGTTCCACGTGAATCAAAAACGTTATTAGCAACGAAATTGTTTGCGTTTCAGCTAAGAAATAAAAGAAAACACAAAACTATAAGCGAACAGGTATCGCGTTCGCTCGTAAATTCCACAGGTCCGCGTATTTAACGGAGATTTCCTCGCCACGTCGCGTCGTCACCGGTCAGAAGTGAAACCCCGTAGCGCGAAACGAAAGCGATCTTCCTGCTCGTAAAACATCTCTGCCGCTTGTTACCTTTTTGCAAAACGCCTCGCGAGGACTTCTTTTTGATACGCTCACGGCAATTACACCGCGACGTTTATCCACTCCCGCAGACACGGCCGCGCCACGCCGCTCCGGTTAATTACATGCAAGGCGACTCTCGACGCTCATTTTCCGCGATCTACCGCGCGGCATCGTGCCCCGCACGCCGGTTTGTTTTACGACACTTTCTTTTCCTGAACGAGTATTTCACGAAACTGGCTCGCGATTATCTCGTAGCGTCGAGCTCGTTGCCGCCTCGATGGCTTTTTGGATTTTCTTCCGGGGGCGTTTCACGCGCGCAGTCTGCCGGTAGGTGGTGTCCTCGCCATGCGTTCAAGTCTCCGACAATGGACTGCGTTCGGAGTGATGACTAACGTTTAGAACGAAGTTTCCCCTGGATGTTCTCGATATTCGTGGAATCTTGTACTTACAGAAATATTATGGAAGTGACGAGTAACGCGCAGAATGCTTTTGATGTTTGTAGAATTTTCCAAGTACCCCGTCGAGTTTTCCTTGAATGTTCCTGACACTTATGGAATGTTCAAATTACAAAAACAAACATGACTTTATCGTAGTCCAATAGTGAATGAGAATATAAAGGGTTTCTTATAGAAAATATTCAACCTGAGGTAATTATATTCTGACAATTTTTAGACGATTACGAAGCTATCGCGATTCGTGCAATTTATCGTTCCTTAAATAGGAAATCGATGGCACCCGTGAGTCGACGTATTCGCCTGGATGCAACGAGTTCGCGGTTTAACGCCCGAGTCACCTATGTACCCGCGAATTTACATAAACCATAACGAATGTACGCCGTGGTAGGTACGGCACTGTGTAACACGATCCGTGCTATACATTGTAAGGAAATCAGATCTTACACACAAGGAAGGAAAGGATAACAGGGCCGATGTGCAACGTCGTCACACCCACATATCGATCGGGTCGCGATCCAAGAATTCGCGGGATCTCTAACCGTGGAACGGTTCTAAATCTATGCGCGTATCGGCTTATCTCTCCCCGCGGCCAGCACCGATTCGAAACCGATCCCATGGAAATGAAATTTATATTCCCATTCTTGCTCGACACTGGCCGATCTCTCTCTCCCTCTCTCTTTCTCTCTCTGCCCTGTAAATTATTTCAACGACGTTCTTGATAGCTTTTTAACGTTCACCTTGACACCGCGACGGTGCATCGTATGCCGATCGTGCAATATAATCGATCGATTCGTAAAGGAATCGCAATTTCATTTCCTTCGATCGGATCGCGGCTAACAGTGACGACCGACAAATTGCCCGTTAATTGATTAACCGATTCTTTTTTTGCTCCGAATACGTTCCTTTGGACTTGGAATTCGATGTTTCCCTCTCGTTTCGTCTCTCGTTACATATTTATCGCGGCCTCTCGATCTTCGTTACGATCGTGATCGGTCCATATGCGGGATGGCCGCGAGTCGCGCTCGTGATCTTCGTTTCTGGGTTATTGCCCAATTATCCGTTTCCATAGCCGCTTTAATGAGCCGATACTAATCATTTCTTCGTCGTCCATTCATTTTTCCCTCCACTTCCGCCGTCGCACATCCCGCCTGAGATTTCGCGGGGATCGATTCTTTCTTCTTTTTTTTCGGCTCCGCCCAATCGACGCGCGTCACACGTCTATTATTGCGCTTTCTATTACTTTCACTGGTCCGATCCGACGCAGAAACGAAGACGCTCGTGTTAAAATCGTATCAGTGGTATACATTACTCCCGATCCCCATGAAAATCGTCCAATTATTATCATCGATCGAAATTATCGTTGCTACATCGAACAGAGATACGGACATACTTGGACGGGGTCGATGTTGGCCATCCCTTGCGATAAATCGTACTACGACGGAGGTGATTCGTCGAAGATCGATGAGGGACCGTGGACGATAGAGGCGTGTCGGTGGGTGGTACACCGGTGTGGCGAACCCGAGGGGCCCGATTTACAAGAGCCGGCGATGCAAGGGAGTGTAACGGCTTCAAGGACGACGGTGCATACGCGCCGACTCTCCCAGGAAACTGCTAACCGACATCCGCGAGGACACCACCAGCCGCCGCGCGTGCATCTGGTCGCTCTCGGCTTGGCTCGGCTCGGTTGCATCGGTACAAAAACCAGTTGCCGGTGCGCCCGAGTAGCGATGGCCATTCGATACGATTTCTCGCCACCTTCTGAACCAATCGATCCACGGACATAGGCTTTGAGCCTCTCTGACTCGTTGTTGTTTTCTCCTCGGGGTATTCTGTAAAGATCTACGAACTTATTCAAGATGCATAGAATATCATCGATGTTTTTGGAATTTATTAGCTATCGTCAAGTACCGTACCGAGACCAGAACCTTATAAATTGTAAGGCAAAAATCGGGGTGGTCTTGCGTTGCGGAACAAGATCGCTTTAGAGCGTCTCGTTCCCATCCCTAGAATCCCAACCGCAGCCGCTCGATTAAAAGGGAGAGGAGCGAGCCAGAAGGACGGGTGGAACAGATGACTCGCGGAGGACGAAGAGGGATGAGGGATACGTCGCGTTCCTGACCTAAAAAGCGTCTTCCTTTTTCTCCGGTCTCCAGCGAGCCACTCCGCGAGGACTTGTTCCGCGAATTGCGTGAAATTACGTGAGTCGAATATGTGCGTTTTACACAGGCGCGCGTTATAATAAATGTCAGCGCCGGATATTTCCCCCGCCTCTCGCGTTATAAAATGTTTATTGTGTATTACCTTGTATGCGTCATCCTGAACCGTCTATGCGGGGGCCAACGATAAGCAAAATCGACGATCGAAATATCGACTGCGATATCGAGCCCACCTTTCGTCGAGGGAATCGTGGAAATCATTTTCAAGGAACACGCAGAGCGAACGAACGTTCCTCGGGAATGGAACCGTTACCGAGATCGTTTACGCTCGCCGTTAACTGTCGTTCGGGGAAGGAACTATAAAATTTGTTCCAGTTTCTTTTTCCGCGGCAGAGAGAGATCGCTGTCTGCAGCGGAGATTCAATTAACGGCGGGGTTCGTTAGGACGTATTCATTAACGAGGGGAAGGGAGACCACGAAGAAGAGAAAGTGAATAAAAGCGGTAGGGCAGTCACGGAATTCACCGGATGAGGTACGATTCAAGGATCAACGGGTCTCGCTGTTGGTGCGATCGTAGAATTAATGCGATAACGATCATCCGCCGTTCACGTTGTACAATTACATTTAATAATCTCTGCATTTCTATCTTCTGCACACAGACACACATATTCCGCCGGTACAGATAGATAATGCATTGATGCTGCGAGGGGCTGATTGTCACTTTAGATACTTCCTCTACGATTTAGAAATATCGTACGTCGTTGGTAAATCAATTAGAGGAATTCAAAGACTGTGACGATTTTATGTCTACGAACGATCGGTTTTACGATCCACGATGACCACGGAAGAGAGACAGGATCCTTCCTGGTTCCAGCGAATCGAGATTTTTACTCGTGGCAAGGACTCCGTCGGTTGCACCAATAGCCCTGAGTAACGTCACTGGTTTTTGCGGTTTTAGAAATCGGTCTTAAGGACGGCCGTTCGAGCGGAAGGATTTCCTCGGCAACCGTGAACGAGAACTCTACGGTACAATATTAGAATAAAATAACACGTCGATGCTCCTTAAATCCCGCAAGGGTTATAGCAACATAAATTTCCTGCGCGATCGTCAATCAGTGTCTCTCGTCAGTAGTTTTCCTCTGACGCTCAAAGACGCGCATCGCGTCCGTTAATCGATAAATAACGCATTAATGTCAACCCCATTGGAGGGCCAATTCCCCGGCGAAATTAATATTCCGCGACCGTAAAATTGATACTCCGATGTCGCGTCTCTTTGCTCCCCGTTTCGAACGCCTTAAATCATCCACGGGAGATCGGATAAGTGGCGTGCTTTTTAATTATGCCTCACGAAATCGCCGGTCCCGATTGAGTTTCGCCTCGCAACCGATAATCGGGGACTGTTCACGCCTCCTCCCTCCCCTTCGCTGCTGTCAAAACAACCACGAAAAGGTGTCGCAGCGCCTTTTAATGCGCCGTTAACGATAGCGTAAATCACGATCGACCGCCGCGACGGGGAAACTAATGACCCCCGTTCCGTTCCGCGTCGAGGCCGTAATGCTCGGTCAATAATTTTCGCGCGTGTTGGAACGAAAAACTTTCGACTGAATTCGCGACCGTGATGGCGATCGTTTGATCGGCCAATAGTTTCGCGATCGGTTCGTGCGGCTCGTGTGAGGAAGATCCGAAACTGGTAGAGGCGATAGGGATCGGACGACGAGACGATCAGAAAATTGCAGGGAACGAAGACATCGGCGGATCAGTCTTGAATTTTTCATCCAGACGAGAATTCAATGAACCATCGCACGATTCTCTTGTGCTCGAACGGTTTTTCGATGATTTATCCCGTATCTGCGATTGCAACCTGGCACCACTATGCATGAATGACTCCGTTGAACGGTTGAAGAAAAATATGGTTACGCAAATGAAATGACAACAATGGCCAGGATCGCGGTGTTCAACAAACTAGGGGGAACGAAGGCTACGTTTTTTTTCCCTCCACTCTGATCGTTTCGGAGCCGATCAGGAGAGAGGTAAACGATTTTCGAGCGATTCGTGCGACGAGGATAGTGCAGCAGGATAGACGGACAGACAGCGTCCTTCGTATCACGATCATTGCTACTCGATAGATCCTCGAGCTTGAACAGTTCTGCTCCCTGTTTGCCGATGTTTCTTTCGTGCCCACGTGACAATAACACACGAACACACCGCGACCAGTTCGGATTCGTCGAGCTGTTTATTAAGGGGCCGCGTAACGAAGAGATCTTTCGCGTGTCCGACCATCGACTCCCTAACGATCCTCCGCCGTGTGTACTCGAATGGTATAAGTAACCGCTCGTCGTCCCGCAAGAAACATCTTATCGGCATGGTAGATGCATCACCGTCGAATAATTACTTCGAATAATTGACCGGCTGGGTTAATTAATAAGCGCGCGCGCGCGGTACATAGCCGAGCACAAGGAACGGGACAGCAATAAATACACTTCTCCCCCTGTTCGTTCGCCAGCCATGTCAAACGAGCAATCGCCCTGAAGTCAGTCGTACGCTGTTCCATTGGGGCAACACCGTCCACATCGTCCAAGGGACTCTATTCATCGATCATTCTCTCTCTCCCCTACAAAAATATCTTATCCGTAAGTCGGTACAGATTCGAATTGAACGCCGTACAACGGTTATGATTCAGGAACAAATGGAAATCTCGATCGAGCTTATGGATTTCTCCCCAGCGGCCGTTCGTCCTCGTTAATTACAAACCGATCGGAGGAGAACACATCGGCTCGAGTTTCGAGCACGGCCAATCCTACGGACGCTACCTGTTATCGTACACTCGATAACCGGCCGCGTCTGGTGTGTATACGACAGACGTGCGAGTGGGGGTTGGGGGAGGAAAACGTATCGCGGAGTGAGACAAAAGTCGACCGATACCGTTCCAGGGACATCGTGGCGGACTCCTACGCGCAACGGGGCCAGCAGGAGAGGACCGAGGAGAACGCAAAGGAAAAGGAAGAAGAGAAGGAGGGTGAAGAGGAAGGAGACGGGGGGGGGGCGGGGGCGCGCAGGATCGATGTAAGGACCGAGCCGAGAATATATATCGACGCCAATAAAGGATCGATAACGATATAAATCGAGATATACGGATGGGTACACGGGCGGTACTTGTACGCGGAGGATCCGACATGAGCGGCCGCTTATTATGAGCCTGAAGAGCCGGGGTCCGTTGCTCGGCTGCGCAGGGTCGTAGCATGGGTGGTCCGTCTGTATGCTAATCCACGGCCTTGCGATACGTCATCCGACGGGCGGGGAAACGTGGCGAAAATTTCGAGGAGATCATCGCCGACCCAGAGCCCCCGGACAGATACGCCTGGGCGAAGTCGCGGTGGCCGATCTACGTCCTTCGCGCTAACGACATTCTCTCCGATCGTTCGCCGTTCAATCGTAATTCCACCAATTTGTTTGGCTAAGGGGTCCCCGAAGGACGTATAATGTTTTAATTAATTTTCGACGCGATCGCCACGATCGGGCTCGTCCCCCTCCACCTATCTGAGTTATGTCTGATAATTACAGGTGTGCCTGGCTGAAGTGTCCCAGTCTCCCCCTCTCACTCTGTCTGTCTTTTTTTTCCTTCACTCTCTCGATGCGAAATTGAACGTAACAGCACGGTAGAACGGCTAATTGGCGACGTAATTTTTTCGATCGTACTTTAACCCCCTCGCCGTTCACCTAAAACACGGGATCCCCTTGACCCGACGATTCTGTCCGGGACAGTCGTTCGTGATACGCGACGTCACAAGAGCGGTGCACGCGAGTTTTCTCGACTATAAGTGCCCCGGCGGATCGTAACGCGCGTTTCCTGAACGAACGCATTTGCCGCGGTCGTTACGTAAGCCAGGCGTTTAAATGCAAATTCCAGCGCGATGGGAGACGCCGTTTCCACCGAGAGAAGCGGCGGCGGCCGCCTTGCTCCAGAAGCGATGGAAAAGAATGTCGCCCCGTGTGTATACGCGCCGTCGGTTGCTTTCGAAAGGCGAAGCTGGGACCTTTCTGCGCGCCTCGCCGCCGCTCGGAAAAATCGCCTCGGACGAACGTGTACGCGTCCCTCGTCGCGTCGCTCGAGAAAGTCGAGACATGGATTCGCGCGTGGGGGCTTCGACGCCCGGGGAACAGGGGAAACGCCGATTATTCGCGTCCGGTGTTGAAATACGGTCGAATAATTCTGAGGTTCGTGGCAGATTGCTGTCTAAACTGCCGGACGATTTTTCTATGTACATTGAATCCTCGATGAGTGATCAAAGGCTCCTCGGCACTGACAAGGAGATATTCTTTTGAGTACCACAGTGAACACTTTCTCTGTTTCTCTACACCCCCGTATCAACAGCGTGAGTGGAATTTTAAAACAGAACAAACGAGATCCTCTTTTCCTTAATTACCCTATGTCGCCTGGCAACGAGGACCTTGGTGACTCAACCGTCGTATCTCTGAAGCCGTGGATGACAGTGTTTTCGCGGCCGAGCAGGCGATTTAATTAAGTCGTTGATTTGCTCGAGTCATCGTCAGGACGGAACGTGGGCCGAACAAAGGGACGTCGTCCGTGGAACGCGGAAGGATGTCGAAAGAGATCGCTCGTATCGCTCGTGGGAGGGCTTATCCTCGGTGCAGCCGCGCGGTGCAAAATAAATCCGGGTGTCGCGGATCAAAGAGTGACCAATTTACATGTTTAAAATCCCGTACGGTCGCGGTCGAGGCGTCGCGCGGGAAGAAACGAATCGGCCCGTCGAAGACGACGACGACGACGAAGAAGAAGAAGAGGAGGACGATGTGAAAGGACGGATAAAGTTGTTCCATCAGGCAGCCATGAATATTCTCGAATATTTATGCGGACAGGCAATTTTCTGATACGAAATCGCTTACGAAACAATCAGAGGCGTGTCGCTGATAGTCCAGAATTTCGACACATTTCGTATTTACGTCAAACCGCGGGACAAGGTAGAACCGGTTCCCGGTTTGCATTATAATATGCACGCGAGAGATCCAGTCGATCCGCCGTGCTGGCACGATAAATCCACACCGATACGCTCGTAATTACGTCCACGGTGTATCGTCGCCGCCTATCGATGAACTCTATTTCCCCACTTCTCCCTTCAGTGTCGTCTCCTCCTTTTTCCACGATTTCCACGCGGATTATCTATGCGCGACCGAGCCCGTGATCGAGTTAGTCGAACGACCCGGTTACCGGCTGTTGCTACAAATTGCCGACTGACGATCGGAATCGGTCTCTACGTGTTGCGCTTCCGATCGATCGATCGCGAAAGCTGCCCGGGTTGCATATCCAGTTCTCGGTTTGTTGAACTGACGTCACCCGGTGTGTTTGATGCAAGCTAGTTTACTAAGGTCTGAGAGCAGTTTCGTTGCGTTTCATTCACGCGTAACTATTCTAAATCAAACATAAAATCGATCGTTAAATCCCTTTACATCGTTATTTCGAGTAAAAAGGCTTACAGTCGACCGATCTTCTATCATAGATACCTTCCGATTCGCAATGTAATGCTCGGTTAAATTATTCTCATGAATTCCATTTCCAGAACACTCTCGAGCAGTTTCGAGTTCACCGTTCCTCGGAGATATCGCGTTTCTCGTGTATTCCTCGCGGTCTTCGCCGTATGGGCGCACCAGACGTCTAACGGTCCGGAACACGGTTCTTTGCCGCTCGGATTCCGGTTCCGTAGCGAGTAGTCCCGTCTACGTGGACACCGTTCCGAGGGCGGATCAGTGACTCAGAAACCGAAGGAACCGTGATCTCGTAGTTGTCCTGTGTGGAGCGGACCCGGGGCCGAGCGGAGTCGGAGCGGAGAGTGGACGATAATCTCGAAGTGATGGAGGAAAAAAATGGTCAGCCCACCGTCCATGCGCTAGGCGCAGAGTGCGGTGCACCAAGAGAGAAACGGCGAGAATGAGTAAGAGAGAGACAGATCGTGTAGGCAGGCGCGGGCAGTGTCCGGATCGGTTCGGTATCGGATGCTACGGACACCGATCGTAATGTCCGCCGCTGGTAATAGAGAAGCGAGAGGTGGAATGGAATCCTCTCCCGTTCCACCTTCCAAATCGTCACGTGGGTGGGAAGACGATAGGATCTCCGCCGAAGGGGGGCAAGATCGACTTACGGCTTCCGTCCCGTTCGACAGGACACCATGTGCTGGACGCCCGCGTGCTGGAATTTTTTTCCCCAATAGAACGTTACTTGAAATTCTAGATCGGTCGTTCGGAACCGGAGAAACTCGCCGGGTTGATCGTCGCGAATTCTAGACGGAATCCACCGGGACTGTTACCCCGTTGATAAGCTGTTATTCCGCGGAATATCGACTATTCCATAAAAATGATCATTTTTGCAAGGTTCCTTTTTTGAATTCAACGACCTCACAAAACTCGAGAAATTCGAAGAAACTCAACGAAGAAAATGAATTAATCATCAACGAAAGATTATATTACGTCTTGACTTTCCGAGAGCCATTTCGAAGTCTGTGACGACAAAGTTTTTATACCGATTACAATATATCCCTCGAGAATCCCGAAAGACGCTCCGTCGAAAGTGATACAATGGGTCACTCCGTTATAAATACCGATGACGCAACAGAGACGGCAGCCTGTTTAGATACTCGAAAATAGACAATGAAGAGATTTCGCAACGCAGGAGGTGAGGAGGGCTTGGGGTGAAGAGGGCGTGTAGAGGCGAGCGCCTCGGGGGCGAAATCGGCCGGTGCTCCGGCACTGCAGCCGTGGTGTTCGCCTTTTGAATCGTTTTAATTTATAACTCCGGAGCGAGGCCCCACCATCGCCACTCCGCAACTCGTGCTCCGTGTCACTATCACTTCTGACGAAGGCGACGAAACTCGCCCGCCGCCAGTGGCCGCTGCATCCGATCCGCCGCACGTGCCCCGACCATTCCATACGACCCGTAACGCACAATTTATCGTCCGTCCCTTCGGGGGTCTCTTCCTTCCTCTTTGAACTCGCGAAAAATCCGCTTGGGCAATGAAATTATGTCGCCCGTCGAATTGCTCCGAACGCGATTTACAGTTAGCGTCCGGTATTTACAGTTTCCCAGGAACCGACGATGCCTCTGGGTTACCTACAACGATTCCTGGGTACGCTCGTATCGATCCTGGGTCACGCTAGGTTTTCTACTATCACGAGCCACGCCGCGGCTAGAACCATACCAGGGTCCAAGGATATGTTAATCTTAAGCGACTCTGCAGCTAAGTTATACGCAGATAACGTCGTACGCTTTCCTTGCTTCCTGGTTATGCCAGTCCTAGGTCATGCTCGAAGGCGTACCAATTCCAGCTATCCTTAGATTACGCTGGGACCTATGTCGGCTATACTAGGACTCTGATTATACCACCCCCAAGTTGGACAGGCTATAGCGACCCTAGGTTACATCGTCTTACAGTTATACTCATCCCACGTTGCCTGCCCTTGCGCAAAGGTAAACCCAATCTTTAGATCGCTGTTAAATTCCGCTCGAAGGGGCCCTGCGTCTGAGCAGATACGGGATCTATCTACTCGCGATGAGCTTTACCCGGGCACGTGCCACGAACGCGCGCCGATCTACCGGTCGACACGACAAGCCAGGACTCTCCTTTTCTGCGAAGCGCACGCGCAGGTATCAACGAAACTCGCAAGCTCGCCACGCGTATGCAAAAGTCGCGGAACATGTTCGTCATTCCGACATTATGAAATTTACACACCACGCCTCCGATTAACGCGGTTCGCGCGCTCCTCCGACATTGTCGGTACACTTCGGTATTTCCGAGGGATTCTAAGAATGAACGGCGGTATGCAGCGACGGCGGCGGTTCTGGTTGCGAGGATCGCGAAGGAAACACGACGCCCGTGCCCCGGCTAGAGGATAGATCGCGATGGAGGCGGGACTCTGTGAATAAGTCGCTCGTGAAATTGCCGTACAAATTGCGCCGGTGAAGCCGACACTGCCATTTCCGGTATTCATCGGTATCGCTTTCAGGGAACGTATTATCGTCTCGAGTACGCCGAAATTCTTTCGAAATTAGATTCAACGGAGAGTTATGGAAGACGAAGCGTAGAATTTGTGTATCGTTGACAAGTAATTATTTTTTTTTACATTCCTGATAATTATGATCCCTCCTGGATCACGCCTCCGACGATTACGCAAGCATCGTATGAAAGTTGCGCGAGTATCCGGAACGTGGTACGACGCGAAGATATTGAATAGCAACGGGGCTATCGAGGATCACCTACTTTTTCCTAGAGTTATTTAATTTCAATTTCATCGTTTACGCAACTGTTGGATAGAGGCCGGTCGAGCTTCGATTATACGAGACCGATTACCCAGCGTGGATCAAGCTTACCGGAAGCTCTATCGAAATTACCCGTGGAAATTTCTCCATCGACCGAGGACGTTATGTATCGGTTTCCGGTACTTATCACCGCGGATATTTTGCGCAACGGAAGAATCGAACACGTAGCTATCGAAATCGTGCACGAGCACCGAGGAATTGCACGTGGATTTCATAATTATATGAACATAATCCGTAATTAAACGGTTGCGAGAGTTGCGCACGTCCACGATCGAATGAACAAGACAGCGCGCTCTTTTTTCAAATTGCCCCCTCTCCTGAATCGACGGAACGGCTGTCGAACAACGAGGAGACCGGCAAACCGTGTCATTTCGTTTTCCTACGGGATCCAATCGAGGATTGCTTCTATATGTATACGTAAATGTATATTAATTGCACGTTGCCAGAACGATCAGAATGGTTCGGATATCTCGCCGCGATCGTGGCCATTAACCCGATGAGCCGGTCACCTAATGGCCCCCCGATCGAATCGAGCCGAACAGGCCATTAGTTCGCGAGGCGATAATTAATGGGGAAGCGGGTCGAATTCAACCCTGCCACTCGGTTTACGCGCCGTGTACGAGCCACGCTCTGTACCTTATGAATGGATCGTTAAATCGTTGCCGCGTCGTCATTCACGATACATCTTAATCCAGGGCAACTCCTCTGTACGTGGCATCGTCTGCGGGCGAAAACGTAGAGGGCAATCCGTTAGCGCAGTTATCGAAGCGAATTCAAACGCTGATTACTATACCAGACTGAAATTCGATCTTTATCGGCGAAGAACGGATAACAATTTCCAAAGGTGTCTCGCGGTCGCTCTGTGTAATTTATCCAACTCGGATTGGAAATAGATTTCACAGTTCCGGCCGTTCTAATTGCCGAGGATTCAAATTAACCAGCGCCACTTGAAACGGTCGAAGGTCGAATGATTCCGTATCTACAACGGAAATGGGAACCGTTCGTTCTAATTAACCGGGCAGCCGTAGGTATCGTTTCCAAACGGGAGACGGGAGAAGCTAGAAATCGTGTACGGAATGAAAGTTCCGCGACCACTTGATGCACGGGACCACCGGTCCAGGAACGCCCCGCGTAGAGAACCTGTTTCGTCTGCCTTCCTAATATCACATCCGTGGCGCGCGTCTTATCGGTAATCGTGAAATTGCATTATGATATGACAGCGCCTGTTGCCCGCGCACACGAGATCGCTTCTTATCACAGCCGTGTTCGCCGGTTTCCGCGAGGGACTGCACGCTTTCTCGCGTGGCCGGCGCTGGAACGTTAAGTGCGATACCTCATTCCTTCCGAATTTCTCTGAATTCTAATCTCGTTTAACGCTTAACAGGTATTATTACGTTCATGAATCTTACACCGGCCGAAGGAAATTCTGACTGTCATAGAATCATGAACCGTTCGAAGTATCAATAGGTGGAAACACGAAATACTTTTCTCGAAAAATACTACGGGAATAATTTCCTAATAATACTCGAGGAATTACAATGCCTTCGGCAAGGGAGGCTTGCTTCGCAAGTTCCAAGAAGAAACGAAAACTCCCTCCGCCGTGACAAGAAATAGGAAAGAGATAGAACCTGGCGAAAAGAAAATTCGATTTTCCGTGAAATTCCGTGAAACCACGAGATCGTCCGCTCCTGCGATCCACGTGCGTGCACGTGTACACCGGTACCAATACGACGTTAGAAGAGCGGATAGAAGCGATACGCGCGGGCAGGGCGCGTGGCCGAGCGTTACTTTCACTCGATCTCGCTTGCTCCATCTCAGCTCGCCCCGTGTTCCTCCTTTTTGCCCGGCAAGCTCCCGCTTCGGTTCTGGTTAACGGTGGTGTCCGTCAGGCCCGGGCAACCCCTTCCTGCCCCCTTACCATTGATTGTCTCGACGAACTTTAATAACGCGCGCCACTCGAAGAGGATGGGCTGGAACTTTCGAGAATCCCGTTAAGGTAATTTCTCAATCGAACTCAACGGGAGAAGATTTATAGACTGTCGAAATGACGATGAATGGGAACGGAGAACTTTTAATGGTTTGTATACTGTTCTTTTTTCTTTTATCGAAGCATGGATCGTTTACGGGAAATTCCTCCGGATTACACGAGGGTTACTCATTCGCATCTCGATCTTTAATCCTCACAATTACTGTTTCGCTGTCACCATTGAATCCATGCTCGGCTTGTTCCGTTTTTCCCCCCTGTCGTCGTCGTCGTCGTCGTTTTCGCGATCGGTGAAACTCACCAGCAATTTGATCGTCTCTGAACTTCTCGACGGCTCTCTTCCAACGGAATTCGATTAAATATTTGTTTACGATCTCGGATACGTTTCACGGGTCGATTCACCCGCTCTTTATTGGCCTATTAAACGCAGTCGATCGAGCGATTAGACCGCGCTCGGTACAAATCGTTTGCTCGATGCATCTTGCGATTTTTCCCCTGATGTTTTATTAACTTCTGAAACGATCCATGGAAGAATACGCGCGAGTGAAAACCATCGCATTCTCGGGGCGTTAACCGCGTCGCCGGTGTGAACGCCGCCAATAACGCCGATTCCTTTCTCTCTTTCTACCGTATCGCCACCGTTCCGGCGTGGCCGAGGCGACCACGTCCCGAAGTGATCTAGTTTTGGTCGTTCCAGCTCGATCGGCTTCGCGACGCTCGTGAAGATCGAAAGTTCCGATGAACGACACTACGGCTGTGTCCTTTTCCATCGAGACGTTGTGTGCCTTTTTAAAACTATTCTTTGAATTGAATTGATGGACGAACGTTTATAGATCCATTATATGTTTTGCGCTTCTACAGCCAATTGCAATCGAACAATTAAATTTCCGGAAGTCGAATCGGTCGGACACAAGCGCCCCCATAATGGCGTCTCTCGAGCGCTCTGGACTCTAAACACGATCTCCGGGTCGCTTGAAGTTTCTATATATAGGAAACGGGAACAAGGTTTTCATCTTCAACGTATCCTGGTGGCAATCGAAAGCACCGACATTCCGCGGGTTACTACGAAATTGGCACCGCGGTCCGCTAAACGCTGAGCGAGCGTCGAATTTACGAAACTCGAGGAGCGGAGACTCCGGCGAATCCTTTTGGAACCGCTCATTACCGGGCCTGCAGCTGCGAGAGAACATTTCGCGAGCCATAACGAGCACGGAACTCGAAACACTTCCCAAGGATCGTATTTTATCGAACGGGCGAACAACACGAGTGGAATAAAAACCGGTAAACGGATCAAAGAGATTAACGATCTATCTTCCACGATTTCACGGCGGTTCGCGATCATGGAAAAATCCTGGTTTTTCCAAGACGGACTACGCGCAGTCGGTCTACTTGATTGTTCGTCTATGCAGACTACTGACTTAACAGCGAACGGACATCGAAGAGTGAAGGATCAACGATCGATCGTTAAAGACGGTTGCAAGCTTGCCTCCAGTTCCAAAACCGTGAAAATCTCCTCAAAGTAATTCGTACACGAGATTGCCGCGCGAATCGTAACGCGAGTGGTGCGCACGAACCGCGGCGAACGGGGAATCTGTGCTCGATCCCATCTCTATATCGACGCGCGTGTACACGACCGGGAATACGGTACACGGTGTACGGTATACGTTATACAGATTGTGGGCGGGGTGGTCCAGAGAAAGCCTCGACAAGGCTCGTGCGCGCGCGAGCTCGGGGTTCGCTACGTTCGCTTCGGCTCAGCACGGAAAATATAGGTATACATATACACGATCCTGGCGGCGTTCGTGCCACCGCGAGGCGTGTGCCGTTTTTTATTCGCTGGGCTACCCATTCGGCCGCTTACTCCACGGTTTTAGAGGCCTGCCACTCGGGGGAAAGGGAGAAGCTTACCGCCTGGACGAAGATAACGTCGCAATACTAGTGCCCACTTAAATGTCATTACGCGTTCCTTCCTCTCCGCCTCCTCCACCGCCACCGCCTTGCTCGCCTCTAAACCGTCTCTTTCTCTACACGAACGGCTTCCGAGGGAGGGCAGAACCCCCCCCAGAGGTAGGGGGGACAAGGACCGGATCGATCTCGAAGACGTCGACTCGATCGACGTTATCGGGGCCTGGTGGACCGTTTACGTAAGCCAGTTAGCAAGCACTCTGATCCCGAAACCAGCTTGGCAATCGTGATAACGTCTGGCTAGAACGCTTCTGGGTCGAACCAGAGGACAACGGTTGCTTCCACCGTCCAGATGCATTGTTACTAGAGCAGACTTTATAATGGGGTTTCGGAAGTTTGTTGGGACTGCGTCACGAGATCGTTTGCACGGTTATTCGTATATCGATACTGTTTCGCGTACACGGTGGTCGCTTAATAAGGATCGCAGTTTAGATTCAGTTATAGACCGAACCGTCCTCGGTCCGCTGATCACCGTCGGATAATCGGCCCCGCATTCGACGGTACGGAAAAGTGGAGATCGTCCGGTCGATCTAGTTTCTTCCCTCGGCTTACGTCCTCCGCGCGATGAAAGCGAAGAGACTCTCTCGGCGTTGACCGTGGAAGGATCGAGTGATACTGGATACGTCGCCGGCCTCGAAAGTAATATCGAAAGTGAAGCTGCCGACGAGTAACAAAAAGTCCCCCGATACTCTCCGGTTTCGATCGTTTATTTTTCATCGTCGGACGGCGGATTAGAGAGGAGGAGTCCGCCTGGCTGGCGTTGCCGAGGCCTCGTGGACGGATCTCGCCGCGAAATCGATCGCGATTCCAGCAACGAAATCGAGAGTTCGCGATCTCTGTACTCTAATCTGTATCTTCGAATCTCGATATCGTTAGCTTTTACGATTTCGTAGAAATCCTGTGGTCCATTCGATTTGTCCCTTTGTCTTTCGTTGGTTGCGTGCACCTTGACACGTGTCATTCGATGATCAGATATTGGAAACAATGGTGATTAGAGCGACGGTGCAACGAAATATCGCATGAACAAAGTTTCATTCCATTCGTGCGACAACCAAAGCGGCGTTCGTTACGATTGTATTCGCGTGAGGCGAGGAGATACGTATATATGTATACTACACCGATTTCAGAAACGCAGATACGGTTATTACACTGATTGATACCTTATGCAGCAGCTGCGTGATAAATTCGCGAGTAACAGGGAACTAAAAGAGGCGGTTCGTTACAAAGTTTCCAGGGAGAGCGTGAAAACATTCTAATTAACGAGATCTCCTCCTAAAGCGGAGTGCAATTTGTACGCTAACTGCTGGGGGGGATGGAGATCGAGACGCACTCGGAAGTGGTCTGTGAATCGTTCCCGCGAACGATTGAACGAAGGAAGTGAAGTACTTTCCGCGAACGTGCCGCGGCCTCTCGATGGACCGACCGGTAGCCTCGTGTTCGGAAGATGGAAAGTGAAAAGCCGTTCGCGAAAATCCCTCGCAGCTATTCGCCACCACGTTCGCTCCATCCAGCAAAATACATAAATCTTCCCCCCATCCAGGCGAGTGGCTTTTAACGAGCATAATATCTGTTTAAAATTTATTAACACCATAAATTAATAACAAACCACACGTTTCCAACGAGTTTCGAACATATCTATCCTGCTAAAAACCTACGTAACAGACTCACAATCGTGATCGTAATAACAATGACAAGCAGAAAAGGAACAAGATGAAAAAGAAGAAGAAGAAGAAGAAGCAACAGAAGAGAACGACAAGCAGGAAGAGCTCGAAGGGGAAGGAAAGAGCAAAAAGAAGAAACGGGCAATCGCCGAGGAGAAAGGAGACGCCGAAGAACAAGAAGCACGAGGAGAGGAAGCGGGAGGAAGGAGGAAAAACAAGAATCGTAGCTCTCGGACGGAGGAACGTTCAAGAACCGTGGCTGCTCTCCGATCCATTTGCCGTGTAGAGACCGCACGTGCAGCCAGGTGTGGACGAGCCTTAAGATAGTGTTGGTGTTTGCGGTGTGCTCGCGTGGCGGGCGGCAGTCGCGACCCACATCCCAGACTCCGGAGATAAAGTGCTCCGAGACTCCGCTCCCCGTCCAGTGGTTCTCATCGCGACCCCGCCTCTGCCTATCCCGACGTTCTTATCATCGCGCTATCAGACGATCTCGGTGAACGGTAACCCCGGGGTTCTCCGCAATACAGACGAATCGGTTCGCCGTTCGCCTCCTGCGAGTCATTTTCTCGCGCGAACGGCTTATTACACGATTATTGATCCGCACGATCGGAAACGAGAGCCGCCGTCGCCACGCGATCGGTTGTCTAACGGAGGATCCATGACGACAGAATGAGGAAACTGCAACTGTTCTCGATGAGATTCATTTCGAAATTTCATTATTTCCGAGGTGTATTTCCCTGAAGTATATATTTACCTGTACTATTCGACGAGTAACCAAGGAAAACGAATCTTTGAGCCACGCAACCTTGACCAACAGAACGCGTTGCCCGGATGGTCGCGCGAAAGTAGAGAGAAACTAATCGCGAGCAGCAGGAGCAGTAGTCGCGGGCGCACGGCGACGTCCGCTCCCCACATTTTTGAAGACGTCGGTCAACGTCGAGCGGTCAGACCGCCCATGCGTCCGCTCGCATTCTCCTAACACGCTCGACACACGCTCTCTCTTTCTATCTCAATGGTGTGCATGCACGTACATACACATGAAAGGAAGAGAGCATCAAGTAGCAGAGAAGGCGGAGGTGGTGAAGGTGGTGGAATCTCTCTCTCCGAGCGCAGCGCCGCTCGGCGTGTGCGTGCAAACGGGGGCCCTCGGAGAACGCTCCTGGAAGTCGATGGTACATAGTCGGGCAGGCCGGCTGTGTTTCGCCGCTATCGATGCATCTACGCCTCGGATTACGCCTCGATTTCTCAACGTTCACCTCCTCTTCCGTCTCCTCCCGGTTGCCCTCTCTCCCCAGACGGCTCTCTTGCCCTTACTCCTCCTCTTTCACCACCGTAAAACCACCTCAAGTCCGTACTAACCGCGATACGTTTCATCGAATGTCCCCGAACGCGCGACGTTTCCCGTTTCCGATGGAACGTCACGTTCGTCTATGTCGGAACGGCCCTACGTGGCTCGCGAAACGTGCCCGTCGCAAACGAACAACTTCCGGTAGCCCCCCGTCTCGGTGGAATGCGAGGCGACTCGACCAGGGCAACGTGATTTATCACGCGGAATTTCACGGTAGTCTCGTTCGTTTATTAGCGATCAGCGAGAGTGCCCGCTCCACACGGTGGTCGATGAATTTCAATCGGGCAGATTGAATTTTGTCCGGAAGCTCGTAATCGACACGCGACGACGATTGTGTATCACGTGCTGGCCCTGTAGTTCGTTCGTACAGAGTGCAACACTGGGTGTTGAAGGGTTAACAGACCTGGTCCCATACTTTTGGTCGGTAGTGTATGTACATACAGACATTCATCTCCTCCCATTTCTCCGGAAGCTCTTCCATCGGTTTTCTCCGAGTGTGTCGTAATGCTCGTTTCAATTAACGAATCTCCGAGCGGTTCTCGATCCGTACAATCCGACGATTTACGTGTATATCTAAATAGGGTTCGAATTAAAACTCCAACCAGCGTTTTAATTGTTCCTCGTTAAGAGGTTACCTCGCCACCAGACGTCTCGGCCATCCCACGGACCATCGTGGAGGAGAGCACACCCGGTGAACACGTTCGCTCCATTACTTTCTCCTTTTTTTTTTTTATTTCCGTAACATCGCCTCCGTTCGCCACCGCCGTCTCCACCGCTCCTCCCCTTCTTAGATCGTTTCATCCGACAGGTAAGTCTGCTTTTTGCAGTTGGTTCGATCTATTCTCTTTTTTTCGACGGCGTAGACTGCGAATCGTTAACGGGGCCGCCCGACAGGAAGACGCGTGCGCGCGTGAGCCACTTCCGGGCCCCCCGTGCGTCCTCTCCACGCGGCGACGGCGGCGGTGATCTCGAAGATCGATCGGCCAGGCCCGGAAGCGGCGATGTTGCTCTGCGGTTTTGCGTACGACGCGCGTGCGTATAGACTTTCGATGGTTTTCACAGCCGGTGATCGATATCCGGATTTTTACAGTGGATGGACGCCGTGCGATCGATTCACTTCCGGTTTTTGCTCGGCACACGGAAGCGTTGCGTAAGATTTTCAGTAGCTGCCGCCGCCACCGCCGCCGACGCCACGATGAATGTACCACCTCTTGAACATCGTACCGATCCGTCCGATCGGTTCGCGTTTCCACCAGGATAGCCTGCTGAGAAGGGTCGTTCACTTTCGGAATTATATACCTCCGTACGATCTGAATGTATATACAGGAAGAGCTGCGTAATGCGAGTATACAGGCGTTGAAAAGACTAAAGATACGATGCTCGTGAAACATCTCGTTCTTGATCTCTTCTTGGATTTCTTCGTAACTGCTGAGTCTAGTTGATGGGTGTTGGAACAGCAGAATCGTAGATAGCCGATTTAGAAACAAAGAGATCCCAAGGTGATCGGTCGAGATCGATAAAAACAGGCCCGATAACAAGAAAGGTTAATCGTTCTCGTATCCACCACCAGTCCGGATTCTATATGGGTCACTTTCTACGAAACCTTTCGACTCTTCCTTCAACGATACGTACGTGGACCACGCCGATCGCGAATCTCGGCATTCCACGACATTAGATAATTGCATCTCTGCTGCCGTCCCTTCTCCTCGGTGAACTCCGTCTGGCGCACAGCCGTCTCCGTTGTCTCGCAATTTCGCCCGAGAAAAAGAAACCCGGCGACACACAGCCGCGTTCCTCTTCCTTCTTGTCCCGAGTGGACCACGCTCGCCTCGGTCCACCGCCGCCCGATGTGGATCGATGGTACCATAAAAGCGATCGCGGTGAAATTGCAGGAAAGAATCGTCAAGGAAAGAGAAACACCACGACGATCGACGACGACTTGGCCAACGCCAGCAACTATGTGACCGGTGGAATACACGGCCAGAGAGGGAAAACAAAAATGGCGGTTGGGAACGTAATCTCCAATGTACGACGAGCTGGAAAACAGACACGGAATGCCCTGGGCAGACTCTAAGTGGTTAACCGGCTCAATTAGTAGCATTTAATTGGATTTTACGTATGCTACGTGCTCACCTCGGTTACACGGTACTTGGTATAATCTCGACATCCTCCGGAGGCACGGTCGACGTGGCTCCATCGACGTTTAAGGCAAACGTTCAACGGACCCAACATACCTATCTCCGGGAGGACAGGAGTCTATCGGTACACCCTCTTCACGATCGTGTCTTTGCAACTATGTTGCGTCAAACATTCCGCGGTGCATTCCTAGGATTTGTAACTCTTGAAATTCGCCATCGATTGGTCGTATCCAGGAATCATCTGGTAAACCAATCGATTCCAAGAACGGGTAGTACTTCGTTCGATGGTCTAGAAAATTCTGGGCAATTTTCAGCATCCTGCGGGTTCCCCGGTTGCGATCGCGTCGAACAGGAGTCTTACGCTACACGCGTTACGGTCATCATTACGCCCGGTTTTATTATCTCCCTAACTTTACGAGCGTTCTGACCTTTTCTTTATTGCATCGCCAATATGGGCCCGTCTTCCTCGCCGGGGTCCAGACGGCGTGCATCGATCTCAACGCGGGAAATCAGAGGGGGAGCAGAAAAGTTTCGATTGGGTGGTCGTCGGCCACCGTGCCAGACACGTCGGGCAATAAAAACGAACGTAACGATCGATTAAAGCAATTTCGCGGAACAGTGTCGCGAACCGACTCGAAGGTGGCTGGCTGGCTGGATATCGGGTATTTCGGTAGGTGGTCCCTCGACGTCCTCTCCGTAGACGCCTCGATAAATCCCCGCCCTCCCCTCCTCAAGATGAAAATCGTCTCGTAACGACCCGAACTGTATCTTTCTCCTCGTGAGCGTCTTCGGCCGTAAATCGTCGGCCACGGTATTGAAAATACTTCGGGAGTAGTATCCCTCTCGGCGAGTCCGCTTCATAAATAACGAAGCCGAGAGGAGGCAGAGGTGCGAACGTT
>NW_015373946.1:0-17230 GCF_001272555.1 Dufourea novaeangliae | reverse complement strand
AGAGCGTCGGCGAACGAACTGCCGTTCTTATTGGGACCGTGAATTTCGTTGGAGAGGAAAAAGCAGGAGCTGAGAGGCGAAGGAACTGCGACGGGATCGAAATTTCGCAAGCTGTTGTCCCAGAAAGAGAGAATGCACGGAAGCTCCCAATTCCGTAGACGTGTCGTAGATCAGAGACTTCCTCGGTCACCTTACGATACCGTTTCGTAAGGCCCTTGCAGAATATTCTACTTGTCAAAATAATTGTTTCTTGCGTCTGTGAGAAATCTTGGACCAATCTTTCGAGCATCCTTATACTCTTAGGTACGTAGAACGATCACCATCTAAATGAAAAGTTTCACGAGTATCGATCGATTTGAGGGGGAAATCGAACGTTGTGAACGCAGTGTAACGTCAAGGGAAGCGATTGGATCGGCAAAGCTGTGGACCGGTGATCCAGTTGAGGCTTCAGCGCGGCGAGCACTCCCATATTAGTCGCGCGACCGGTCTAGGCGTACACACTTTAAGCGACATTCTTACGTACGAAGGCAGCGGGAGAACGCGGGGCTCTTGTGCACCGCGGAAGATGGAGGAAGGAGGCCTCTATTCCGTTCTTTCGTACACGGTAACCGTATCTACTCTCCGCATAATACCGCCATCGTCGCGCTAATTAATCGTTGTTTACATACTGTTTTTCTGTAATTCGTCTTATCTTATCGACGAACACGCATGTTTATTGCTCGGCGACGTACCGTTATATTCCGTCGGGTACGTTAATCTTTATACTTATTAAACTTTCAAAACCATTGATTATCGCACTCGGGAAGGCGAAATCCCGTCTCGTAATCGCGTCGAGCGGTGGAAACGGCCTCTCATCGACGAGCACGGTTTTTATTTTTAAAAAGAAACCTATCGAATCACGTTTCGAGATTCGAGAAACGCCGTAAGAACACGGAAACGACGGTAATTACAAACGAAACGATAAACACAACAGAGCTCCCTCCCCCTCCCCCAGCGAAGAGAGGGTAATTCGTATAGGTAAACGTTTGCATTGGCACAAGAGGGAGCCCTGTTATTACCAGGAACCGGATCGGGCCCCCGAGATGCGTTACGATTTCATGAATGAATTATTATTAATTACGCAATCCCCGTTTATTTTCGCGGCACCGGTGTGTTCGGAGTCACTTTCTCCGTCGCGATAATTAGGGAGCGCGCGCAATCACCGCGCCTCGATACCCCGTGGCCTGACTGTAATTATACCAAACGAATGCATCGACAATTCTGGCACGAGGAACGGGGGACCGAATACTCTTCTGGGCCCGTCCCAACTTGTTAAACGATGCTCGAGAACTTGTGAAAAAGAAATTGCGAAACCGACCCACTGGGAGGAGCTGCAAGGGATCGATTAAATCTGGGTCCGAACGAAGTAAATACAAGAAGGGACGAAACGAAATGAGACATGTTGCATAATGTCTCGAACTTTATTAATACGAGGTCGACGATGATCAATCGACGAAAGTAGAGGGCGCCAGTCTACGGAATAGAAAACACAGCTAGGAGAGGCATCGGCGGACTCACAGCGAGGAAGGAAACAAAGGGAGCTCGCGCGCGAGCGCACGGTCATGCTCGCATTCCTCTTCGCACTCCCTTACCTCTTCCTACCGCGATTATTCTACCAATGGACGGGCGGTGGTGTTGGCGCGAGCCGAGTACGCAGAGTGGCAGGGGTCTCGTGCAATCATAACGGTACCTAATCCACTCCTCGCCGTCCGATCGTGAACGCGTATTGGCGAGCGCGCCGGCGATCGTTCCGAGCGCATCGATTGCGCAAACCGTTTCCCCGTTGAACCGCAAAAAGCGTACAGCGGGAGGGGAAGAAAAAAAATAAGAAGCCGGTTGAAATTCACCGGGAGAACCGTGACTAAACCCGTGCGCGGCCGTAGTCGTTGCGAATTCGTTTCGAACAGACGTCGTCGCGATTAATTTTCCCGACAAACGAGTCGGCGGGCCGCCTTCTCGTAAAATTCGAATGACTCGCCGTTGCGAAACGATGTGTCCGTTGGTGGATCGATTCACCGAGGTCGACGCGTTACTCGATTGAATATGAATCAACCCGTCGCGATACGTACCGATGGACCCGCCTCGTTCCCTCCTTAGTCCCCATCGATAATCCTCGAACTAATATTTCCTTCCCATCAGCCAGCAGGTGGCTTCGAAAATAATTAAAACCGTATTCACAACCGGCCCGCGCGAACATTAATGCAAAAGTCGGGAGAGCAGCAATTTACGGCGTTTCACGCCCATCATTGGACCTCCTGAGCCCCTCCTGGCTCACGATCGACGACCGGCGAAATTAAGAGAAGACTTACTGCGCCCGTTTGTGAAACGATCCACGGGTCACGCATCGGTCGACGCCTGGGCCTCCCCGATTAAATCGCGGCACCGTTTCGTCGTGGTTTGCGACCGGCTCTCTTAACTCGTTATTTTTTTTCAAAGAATTTTTACCACGGACTTGCCGTCCAGTATGCACGATGTTCACCGGTTAATGGCCTGTTTGATGACTCGTTGCGCGCGTATTTATTTATTTATTTACAAACTTACGACGACGTGCAGCCTGGTAACGACCACCGGATAGCGTTTTGCATCGATAAACGTCCCGCGGAGATGAGCGTGGTCGATTAAGCATCGTTTGAAGGTTATCTATAAAATTATTTATAAACGATGATCATTGGGCAGGTGTACGACGAAGATCTCAGAGTTAATGGAAAGCTAGGTGAACCGAACGACGAACACACGGGATTGTTTTGACCGAAAGTAGATCGAGTCTGCCACGATCAGACACAACACCGGTCTCGCGATCGATCTCGGTTTGTTCCCGTCCGAATTAACCGAAACTGGTTTCGGGACGTGATAAACAATCCGCTTTGGCCGCTGAATTCGCGAGTCTCCACTTTCCCTCTTCGTGTTCAATAATTCGTATGAAAATCGCGAGCGAGTAGAGTTGAGGAAGGCCAAGAAAGCCAGGATGGAGAGTCACGGTGGCTGGTGGTTGGTGCTCGTTTTTTTTTTGTTTGTTTTGTTTTTTCTTCCGAACAAGATGTTGCCTTCGTGCATTATTTATGATCGTATTATACTTTCATGCGGTTATTTCCAATTAACGCGTGTGTCAGTCCGCGTTTAAGGCTTCTTTTACAGGAGGGGGAGAGACAGGTTGCTGCGAAACGAGCGCATTAAGAAAGCCACCATTCGCGACCCCGCGCTCCCAACAGCTTTTGCTCCGAAGAAACTCATTTTTATTTCTCGGAGATCCGAGTGCATGGATACTTCTCTTATCGCGCGTTACGTAAAACGTGGTACAAGTCGGAAATCGTCACACAGTCGGCGGTCATTCCGAACAATGACGAAGCGTTTGTAATGGATTCCGTTATTTAAAAAGAAAGGAAAAACGCGAAAATAACCTGAATATCAATTAACACCTCCCAGGACACGATAAGAGGTTTAAAACAGTGCGACGAAAGCCGCTCATGAGAGTAAGGTGGAGAGGAACGGCTCGGACGAGGAATGTTGAGGAAGGACACGGACGGCGCGGCGCAGCTGCAGTACCCGCCTGGACCACGGACCCGGAAAGAGAGCCTCCCATGTTGAACCATAGAAATTTATGGAGGTTCGATGAAGCCGTGGGCCGCGTCCGGAACGACGATATCCCCGCTGGCAGTTCACAAATCAGCCGCCCATTGTCGCGCTCGGACTCTCGCCTCTTCCCTCTCTGCAGAGAAGTCCACGTCGCGTTACTTTGTCGCCCAGTCCTCCATTCTTACACCTTCGTTCGTCGGTTCTTTATCTTCCCCACCCCATTTCCCGTTGTCCTTTCTGTCTCTTCCTTCTTCTTTCGAACCGATTCCGCGGTGACCGGTGTGTAACGCCTTTCCGAGAACGTTCATCGGTTATACACTTCCACCGAATCGATCTTCGATATTCACGTAGAGTTCGGTGTGTCCCGACAAACTTACGACTTTATCACCGTGCGATTCCTTCGACCGTTAAATCGCAGCCCGTACCTCCTCGTCCTGCGTCACCAGAAAGATTCCCAGAACTGGAGGAATCGAAGAAACTTCAGCCGCTTCCGCTCGGTCGTTACCGAATCCTCGAAGCCACAGGCCAACAAGTACCGATTTCCAGCGATTACGGCTCGTTTGCACTTGTAAAACACCGAAACTATCGGAACGGTAATAGTCGAGGAAGCGAGGCACGACAGCAGGGTATCCCGCGCAACAGGAAACCGTACCAGAAGGATCGTAAAACGGCGAGTAGTCCCCCCCGGTGGGGCCCCGAGCCGAAAAATCGAGATCTATGTAGCGTGGCGACGGCGGTCCAAGCGTCACCGGCACCGCGCCGATCTAATTGCCCCGTGTTCGACGTGGTGCAACGTCTCGATTGCAACGTGTCCCCCTTTTTTCCTCTTTTTTTTTTCTTCTTTTTCCCGTCGTCTCTCCCCTCTCGTCTGCCTCTTGGTGTATGTGTGTGTGCACTTTAGCGGCGAAGAGAGCCGCCTATCCGTGTTCACGGTTGAACGGCCGCGGGTGAAAAGTACGGCCGGCGTAACGTGTAATTATTCCAGCAAAATGCCAATTGGTTAATCGTGCATCCGATATGCCCAGTCGCCGGTGACGAACCGACTCGAAAAATCGTTCGTTCTTCGGTAGCTCGCTCCTATGACCTGATCCTTCGCCGTGTTCTCCAGACCGGTGTAGCATCGAACCGTCGTATCCAGGATATGTAATCGGTGCAACATGTTTTCGACATTCCAAAACACATTTTTCTTGGGCACCATGGCCCAGACACGAGAATCCACGACGGATGGGTAATTGCACGGTTCACGATGATGAATCGCGAGACGTAACAATGCCGTTCCATTATATCCGCGCGGTAAGGAGATATACGGCGATAAACGCCGCGGTTTAATTACTACAATTGAGATAATTACGTTGTGTAATTGAACGAGATGAATGAAAACCGTTTCGAGCTCGCGGCGGAGCATCCGAATTCGAATCGTGGATCGTAACAACCGCTTTCTTTGGCTCAAGTTCGAGACACACCGAAACGCTGTGGTATTGTTAGAAAGTGTTATCCCGATTGGCCTTCGATACGTTGCGTGATCGACTCGATGAAATGTTTCGTTCGAGAAAACTCCATGCATCTTCCTCGAGGCTTTTTAGGACGCGGATGCGTAGAACGTCCTTTCCAATCGAATGGATAACACCGATGGGACCTGTTCGATAATAACGGTGTCCTTTCCTCGTTTTCTCCTTTGTGTGTCGTCTTTACGTAATATCCCCAAGAAACGAATTCTCGCGGGCAACGGCGCCGGTCCATTAATTAAGAACTCTGGGAACACGGAGGACCGATGTCGACGAACGTTCCGATATCTGGGGATCGCTGGACGACATCCAATTATCGTCTCCTCTCTCCTTTTTGCCGCGGACTGCCAGCCGAGGGAGATTTAATTCTTGTTATAGTTTCGAGTCGAGTATCGCCAATTAAAATTGCAACGTTCCGCTTTTAACTTCACGGCGCTGGCGGATGATGCGACGAGACGGGAACCTGCGGGGTTATCAGGGCTATTGGAGATTAAAACATTTGTTGGGTTAATCGAGTCCTTACATAAATATCCGTAAATTCCGTTTGTTTGATTCGTTATACACCTGACTCGAGTGTGATTTCAACGAGGAAGAGGGATGCAGCGGCGGGACTCGGGTGAACGGAAGTGCTACTAGCCCATTAGCTATTCGGTCGCTTTCAATCGACCATAATTCATCCCGTTAATCGGTCAGCGTCCCCACGGTGTGTCGAGAACGTGTATGTATGTATACGTATACGTATCGCCTCCCTTTCGACGCGATCGAAAGAAACGACCTTCCTTCGATCGCCGGTTCGCCGCGTGGCGATTTCGATGCAAAGTATCGGCCGCGACGCCGAGTCGCTTTCGAACGGCAGCTGCTCCCCGATCGATTCTAATGGATTTAGAAATCGACCGTATAAATTGGACCCAGCGGAGAAACGTCCGATCGATCCGTTCCGAATGAATCACGTACACCGCTTCTTGTTTTATTTTTTTTTAGGGAGTACTAAAATTAGCTACCGAATGCAACATCCGGATGCTTGTCATGGGTCTATTATTCTTGAAACTTTCGTTACAGGAAGATATTCAAAGAAACAGAATACCGACACCCACGAGACTCTTCGCAGAAAGCGAACTACTTTCCGTCTTCAAAGATCGCCTCTAGCTTTTCCATGTTTTCTTTTGGTCTTCGACACCCGGAGTTTCTATCCTCTCTTTCCGACATTCCAACCGCGTCTCACGCTCATTCAGTCGAATCCAGGGACCAAAGATCCCTCGATCATGGGGAACAAAGCGAGCGCCAACGTTGGTGGTGGTGGTTGTGGTGGTTGTGGTGGTGCGTTGCACCGCGAAGCGCAGTCTCCGACGGCGTAGCGTCGCGGAGTGTGTTGCACTCGGCGTCCAAGTGGCCGAGGCGAGGCGTGTTTCGTGTGCGTGTGCACCTTCGGTGGATATCGGCCCCTCTCTTTCGTTCTCGCCGCGTGTTCTCCACGATCCTCGTCTGGCAGCGGCGGCGGCGGCGACTCACGGTGAAAGTGAGCGCATTCCATGGCCACCGCGACCACGCCCGACCAACACACTCTCGCTCCCCGATGGTGGTGTACGTACGCTCTCCTGTCTCCCCGCGAAAGATCCGCGAGAACGTGGCTCTCGAGGAGAGCGTAACAGCCCGCGGGAGAGCCGATCCGCCGTCAGAGAGAGAGAAAGAGAGAGAAAAAAGGAGGAGAGCGTGCGTCCGTGTGGTTTGCTCGTCGTCGTGCCCGGTGATCGTCGGTAGGAAATTCACCTCCGTGGCGCGCGATAGTGCTGGTTCGCCGCCGCGCCGGTTGCTCCACGCTCCATCGGGGTCCAGGACGGGTTTCCTATTTGCGCCAAGACCACCTAGGCGAGATAGACGCGTTTAGGGCGCCCTCATCCAGTTCACCGTCGATCCGATATATTATTTTCCTCTTTCCCAACCCTCCCCCCTTGTATACCCCTTGTATACTGTTCTAGTCGCTGTTTTGCTTCTGGCATACTCAAGACCACTTGCGCGCTTCAATTATAAAATCTCGTGAACCCACACACACTTGTATTTACTTGTGTCGATCTTCAATAATGTTCTCCTTCGCAAAGATAGCTTCATTCTTTCCTCTTCGTCTCCTGTTCCCCTCGGGTTTCGATACATATGTACCTCCTCTTTGATTCACCTATGCCGAGATACATACACCTCGATATCCTTCCCCCTATTTCTTCCTATCTCTCCGCATCTTCCTGCGTCTACCCTTCCCTCGTCCTTTCCCCGTCCACACGGTCCGTTCTTGTAGCCGTCTTTTTCGTGTCATCCTGGTCGGCCGCCGCTATATTTCTTCCTTTCGGTTCTACGGGGCGTATTGAGAGATTAAACGCTATCTGTACCGGGACGGTATTTATGTCTCCGGCAGGATACACGGGAAATATCGGACGATTTTTTCTGGCCTCGCGTGTACCACGCGCGCGGGCGCGGGACCGCGGACCACCAGGGGCGCGATATCCTCCGCGACCTGCTTCACACACACACACACCACCCCCACCCCCATGAGTTTCTCCGTTGTTGTCCTTTTAATCGGTTCGCGAGGCGTTATCTCGCCCGGCGGTTTTTTTTCGGGCCGATCGAAGCTCGGTATTAGTAGAAAGTCGAGGATCGGCCCTGGTCGCCTCGTAACTCCGCCACGCCGAGTGAATTATGAGCGTACGCGCGCGCGGACCAACCTGTCTTGTTCATCTTTCGAGGAGCTTTGCTTTGCGGAGAGATTCCGAAACCTACGCACGCGTCCTAGTCTCCGTTCAAAGTGGAACGGATCCGCGTGCAACGTTATATATTTACTCCTGTGAATCTTGACCAAATTCTACCAGAGAAGTATTAATTTAGGATCGATACTGCGTTTCTGTTTGAACTAGAAGTCTCTATGTCATCTTTATAAAGTTGTCCAGAATTCGGGGCATTCCAGACGTATTCTACTGTTTTTGGGAATTTTTATATTTTCTGATTTCACGAAATAATCGATGGATGATTATACACACGGGTCCGCAGGCGAGACAAGAAACCATACGATTTATTAATTAACCGTGATTTATCGTGGTGTGCTTTACGACCACGTCCAGTACAGTTACTCTCTCTCTTCCTCTCCCTCTTTTTCCCCCCTCGCGCGGATGGATTTTAAGCGGTAGCTATTATCGACACTCCGTGTCCCGACCCTATCCGTCCGCCGATCAGAAATTTATATATCGTACGTATACGCGAGCTTACGTTATTGCTCCTTTTAAACGCCGGTTGTATAATTACCCCTGCGCTGTTATAATTAGAAAGCAACGCGGTTGTACGTACGGGTACGCGTGCACACAACCGTTAGGAATGCTCGTTACCCTCTCGATCGACAGAGAGGGCACGTTTGTTTTTTATTGCGCAAATGATCGATCGACAACACAGACGGCGATGGATCGGTAGCTCGTACGATTCCATCCGTTCCTAGGAACGGAAGCTCCGATTATTACGCTTCGATTTTGCTCGACGAAGCAAGTGTCGAGCCCCAGGGGGTTGATGGTGGATTTCACAACTCGAAATGTAAACCGCAGCGGGCACCTTGTCGCGCGAGTATCAGACGTGTCGGGAGCCGTGACGACAAAAGGAAAAGAGAAGGTGGCGCGAAACACCCCAGCAAAAGCAACAACACCTTCCTGTTCCCTACGCCCGCGCATGCAAATGTCAAGAACGCCGCGGAAACAAACGGCTACGGCCGCAATAAAGAGCGAGCATAACGGTGTCGAATCCAGAGAACAAAGGATCGCGATCGGCAGGGTCGACGGGGAGCAAGGTCGCCGTCGTCCAATTTCGCGAGAAAGCGAACAGGCGAAGCGTGCACCGGGACGCTGGTTGAGCGAGGCGAAAACGCGCGAACAGGCACCGTTGTTCTCGGGCGTAACGGAGCAACGGTTGGCGGAGGCATCCTCCTCCGGGTCGTTCGTCGAAGAACCGCAAGGCGGTCAGCCGTTAATACACGCGAGATAGAAACCGCGCGTGGACGAAACGTTTCGCCGCGGTAACGGTAGCGAGGATGAGGATGCGAGAGAAGATCGCCGAGAGGTTTGACTCGATACATTAACTCTGAGCGCAGAAAGTCGTCGACGATCATTCTTTCTCGTTCAGGCTTATAAATGGTCAGATCTCGTATCCTCAGTTGTTGCAGCTTGTTCATTTTTTTTCCTTGCTTCCTTAAACTGTGATTCGAATGTAGCGATCGATGGAACAATTCAGGAAATGAAATTAACGCCGTCGTAAGCGTAAGAAATACTGGAATGTTGGAAGGAGACGTGCGAACTTTAACTCGATGCTTTGATCGACGTTAGTACCGTATTTTTCTTTGTTCTTTTTCTTATTCACGGTCCAGTACAGTGTACCGCACAAAAAGGTGGCGCGATAATATAATTGGCGTCCATTAAGTCGTAATAGCGACGTAACGACGACGTGGGCCCCGTCGATGATTCATTAATCGATCCCGATGAATGATAATAATCGCGCACCGTGAAACAAGCTAGATCATCCTACCGCGAATATACTGGAGCGGATTGATCGCAACTTGAACGAAGACAAGAAACGATGATAATGGAACACTGATTATCCCCCCTCCACTGATGATTAGTGTTACGCGAACTCCTTCCGTCGTAACAGCTATATTGCATCTACTAGGCCGACCAGGCGAGGAGTAGAACATTTCGTGGAACGATCCACTTTTCACGGTCTATCGATCGGTAATCTTCCGTAATCGCGTCGTCGATCGGGAAAGAGATCGCTCGCGCCAGCCGCCCGCGGGCCGACCTTCTCGATGGCGAAGCGCGCGCGGTTAATTTCACTTTCGCAACAAACGACGGCGAGATTAATCCGTCGTCGAATTTTCGAGGACGCCCTGTTGCACCGTCCTCGATGCGGTACCGCCCCGAGAAAATCATCACCGTTGATCGTTCTTCGTTCGTGCCGGCGCTTGTAACCGTGATTTTTGCATCGTCGAAAGATCTTTCGAGAGTCCTTCCACATATACATTCCTGCAATCTGCGGCGTCGTATAAATTACTTCGATTTGCGATGCACAGTCGGCTCCATTAATAACGTTAAACGGAGTGATTTGTAGGAGAATATACAAGATACAAATTGATCGGCAAATTAACAGGCCAACGGTGATGGTAAACAGTTTAACAGAAACCAGCGAGAACCCATTAAGATCGTTCCCGACTGGAGAGCTCTGGCTAGAGACTTAATTACACAAGAATTCACAGATCTGCCCAGGGGGGGGGGGAAGAGTGGAAGAAAATCGCGGGAAATGGAGGCGCACGGACGTTGCTGCTCGTGTAATCGACAGGAACGTTCTCGCGATGGAAATACCAGGTCGAGCGTCCAGATTGGTCGAGATCGGAGCACGCGCGCGTGTTTCGAGGATTTAGCAAGCAACCGGGTATACACCGACTTTCGTTCCGGTGCCCTACGGACACCCACGTAAGGTAACGCCGCGTGTAGTGTATGTATCGATAGGTGAGGGCACGGTTGGTACCCCATAGATCGAGCCAGCTATCGACACGTTTCGAGAGGAGCAACGGAGAGGCATGGAAACCGCGCGCACGTATACACGCGCCTCGGCCACCACCTTCACGCTTCCACGTCTCTCTTTCTTTCGCTCTCCCTCTGTCTATCTCTCTGTATCTCTATTTCTTTCTCTCGTACCGTGCACGTGTGTTTGTGTGTGTGTGTGTGTGTATGTGTTCGTGCGCCTAGCTAACGTGGCACACAAATACACACGTACACACCGAACGTACCGAACGGCACACAGGGCGTGGTCGGTTTATGTAAGGCGTACACGTTTTTTCGTCACCCGCCCGCCGTACGTTTCGCTGGTCCTCGATTTATCTCGACGGTTATACTCCCGCGCTTCGACCACGGGGGCTCCCGCGCGCGCGCGCGTTCTCCTAACGAGCCTCGTTAACGAGAGAGAATCGGCCGTCCTTTTTCTCTTTTTTTTTTTTTTATTCCGCGCTCGCGCGCGCGGGGGAGAAAGATTGAAAGGACTTTGCTCCCGGCCCGTTCCACTTTCGTCCGCCCCGCGAGGTTTCCCGCCAATTTGTGGGCATTGTCTCGCGCGCACGCTCGTGGAATGCTCTCTGATATTTCGTACGGAGACCCCGTTCTACGGCCAGAGAGTTGCGAAATGATTGAAAGATTCGAGAGAACGACCACGACGCGATTGATCCGAGACAATTATCGTTTCCGCGACGAAGAAAGACGACGCCGCGTTCTGACATTTCGTCTGATGTCACCACCATCGACTCCACCATGTGAATGGGATGATCTTCGTTCCCCGGCTCGATTCATAGGCTCCCCTGACATTTCGCTCCGTTGATAAATCGTGGAGGAGGCCGGGCGATTCGCGTGTATCAGGTACATACTACATTGCATCGTTGTCGCTCCTCTACCCACGATTCGTTTCTCCCCTCTTTGATCCTGTGGCTCCGCGCGCCGAAACCAAACTTACGTTCGCGATGCGACGATTGACGTAACCTTCGTATATATCTATTATTCCGCTTCGTGGGGATCAGAAACGACGAGAGACCATACGATCGTGAATTTGTCCTCGGTCTCAGCCATAAAGATCGTCCTCCACGATCCCGATACCCGTTCCATCGTGGCTCGTGATTATTATGACTCTCGATAGTTGAACCGATTTCACCGATGATTTCCATTTCATCGCCATCCGCTGCTCCAGTCCTCGGTCCGGCTCTCGGATACCACGGATTCCTTGGAACGCCTCGTATCGACAAGGCTACCGTCTTCCCCGCGAGAAGATTTATATCCTCGCAACTCTTCGACCGACTTATCTGATCTGTCGGCCTCTCAGCCCTGGGAGCCTGTACAGCCTATACGTATACACCCAGGCCACACCGATGTCATCGTAGGCCCCGCGACGCTCTCTCGCTGTGTGTGAATGGGAGACGATCTCTCTCTCTTACAGCAGGAGAATCTGATTCATAGCGGAGCTTGACATTTCAGATTCGACTCGCGCAACGCCGCCCGTGTACTCGCGCGTTCTCCACACGCGTGCACCACGGTTCCCCCCCTCTAACCCACCCCTTCTCCACGGTAGATGTCTTTGATATTTAACAGATCGTTGATAAGCCACGAATAGCTTTTTTCTTCATTGCCTGATCCACGGGTCGTTTCTCGTTGAAGAAATAATGTTAAAGGTTTTGCCTAGAATCTGCACGAATCTTCGAGACACCGGAAAAACAACGCTGATGATAACTGAAATTTGTCTGCGAACCGTAAAGTTTCTCTTCGAGATATCGTGACAAAAAGGTAACGCCATATATTTTTCAGGTAAGAAACCTGTTCCCGCGGTTCGATCGATTGTAACACGGGCCAGTAATACGTTATCCCAATTAATCGGACTATTTGTTCGTTTCGCGCTACGTTCCTCCCATTCCTCCTAGATCAAGCGTCCGCGAGGAAAGTTGGGTAGAGAGCGAGAGAGAGGGATTCATCGTGCACTTTCTCCTTCCGATCATCGTGGATTTCTTCATTTTGCATTTTCGTATTCTCGCCGTCGGTACGGCGCAAGAACGACGGGCGTGACTCGTATCTGCGAGAGTCTCTGCTCGGCTCTAATCCTTTGGCATTTGCTCGACAGTTCCTGGCGCGTAAAATCCGAGCGTGTCTCATACACACGTGTGTCCCCTGGTTCTCTCGTGCTCTTCCGCCCAATGCCAACGACTCCCACACTCTGATTTGTTTGCTGTCTCGGGTCACGCTGCTGCTGATTCCCCCGACCCCGTTGCAAGAAGCCAGATAAGACTTGTGGTTCGCGACTGGGACACGTCGTCGATACGAAATTTAACGACACCGTTGCAGCATGTTCTACGCGGGGGTGGAGTTTCATGATTTTTTAATACACGTAATTTTTTATTCGATGATTGGAATCCAGAGTTTCCACCTCCCTCTGTCGTGGAAACACCCATACGCGTGCGATAATGATCGCGGCTGGCGCCGAGGACATCGCGATATCCTCCCGAGGTTGATAGGTCGTCGGATTCTCGATGAAACCCACGGACATCGGTGCGTTTTCATCCGCTACGGACGTTCTAGAACGTGATCGTCGATAATTTGTAACGATCCCCGCAGACACGATAAGACGTAGATACCGATGGAAATTTTCCGATGCATTGGACTACGTCGATCGATTGGCTCGTCGGCGCGCTTCAAGGCGCGTCCCCGGCGACCAGATAAAGAATTCATTACATAAAGTATGCATTTCTTCTTCTTCCACTCCGTTCAGCATACGATTACGACCGTCGTCCATAAGGACGAGTTGATTTCCGGAATGGAATTTCGCAGTGGGAGGAGGAATTGATGGACTGATGTTTGCTCCACATTAATGAAAAATAATCATCGTTCGTCGAGTCGACAGGTTAATCGAGCAATTATAATGCCAAGAAGAATGGAGCATCGATCACGAAAGGTCTATTCCAAGGACTTCCAGTTGCTATATTTTCTATATCGTTTATGAATCCCCCCCCGCTACGTTTCTCGATCGAAGCAGAGGATCTTCGAGGAAGCAAGGAGGCTTTTCGAGTAACTGTGCATCGCGTTTGCGGTCCGGTGCATCAGCGAGGAGAGGAGAGCGAGGATGTCGGCGGCGACGGCGGCCGCGTGTCGAAACCGTGGCGCAGATAAGCTCGTTTTAGCGCGAGATAGTTAATCTTCCGCTTAATCGGCTTGTTTATCTCGACGTGCTACAACCGAGGGGAACGTCGGTAATGGACCGACCGGGAGAGGAATCGGGCTTCTTCATATTCGAACTTGCGTCCGGCAATTTGTCGTTCGGTCCTGAGCTATTTCAATCGAGGAATGCTTCTCTCTCTATCTATCTATCTACATATCTCTGTCGAGCGAAATCTCTCGATATTCTTAAACGTTGCATTCGCGAGATGTCTGAGAAAATCGTCCAACACGTGCACGTGAGGAAGAGGCGAAAAAATCTTGAATAATCGTGGCGTCAAGCAGTGAAAGTAATCTCGATTCATCGTTTTGGCTTAACGAGCTCGCACAGAGGATTTCACGTATCCCTCGTTCATCGCTTCCGTGCGAACTGGACCGGAGATCGACGTTGGATGTTGCACCGTAAGACGGAAGAAGAAATCGATCTCGATTCTCTTTCCCGGGCATCGTCATACAATCCGTGGAAAGCGAACCGTGCGGCGCGTTACAGCATCGCCGAAGGCGATGAAAACTTGCGAAAGAAATGCAAAATATTTTATACGAGAAACCAAAAATATAAAGATTTCCAAAAGAAAGTTTTCTCCAACCTCGATACCGTGCGCAAATTCTATCGTGTTATTTCAAAATCCCGAGTGAATTTCCAATCGTTATGGGCATAAATACGACGATTGGATTTCATGTTGAAAGCGTGCAGAACCATTCGCAGGCGAGTTAGTTTGCCTAGCGACGTTTTCTATTCCGCAAGATAGACGAGGCTAGAGCGCCGATGCGTATAGCAGCGGATTAGAGATCGGTGGGTGTGTTGCGCGGGTCGGATCGGGTGTGCGATCATGCGTTAAAATGAAAGGAGACGCGCGCGACGTGGCAAGATGAGAGACGAGAAAAACGAATCGGGTTTCTCGGCTCTGGTTCGGTTCTCCTTCGCCTCCTAAAAGGACAGCCGGATACCATCGCGGAAACTACCGTGGGATTGATGTAATTAGCAGCGGGAATATGCTCTTGGATAATTGACGAGGATAAAATATGTCCATCGTTTTCCTTTCAGGCAACTTCTTTTTAAAGAAAATTTCAAATGAAAGATCACTACCGCAGAGTAATCTTCGACTGCGCAACGTATCAGATTAGAGAACAACAGACCCACGGATACGGTGGATTTTTTCCACTTTCTAAACGGAAACGCTCGATCGCAAGCACCATGGAATTTTGTGATTAAATAGACAGTTTTTGTCAATGTCACCGTAATGTTCGTTCGCGCGTAGAATTATTGCCTCACCTGACTCGATTATCCAGACACGAATTAAATATACCCACGATACACGGAACACTAGGAAGACCCTGGAGGAAATCGTTAATAGTTCTCTCGAAGATCAGTTAACTCTCGAAGAGCCAATTGAAAATAAGGACGCGGCGTGCCGGTACCGGGTCACTTTTGACACGAAGTTAAATTTTTATTAGGATATAACTTTTCAGTATAAGATAGTAAATATTTTGTAAATGTATTAATATTTATATTTATATATATTATGTGCAAGGCATATTCAGAAGATACCTATCCATAGAACCCAAGTGTACCTCGCCTGAAGTTCCAGAGGTGAGAAGTAAGAAAAGATCGAAAGTGAGAATTTTCGCCCGTACTGCTCTATTTACGCATCTTGGTAGAAAGGGTGAGCTAGTAGGAGTGTTAGTTATTTCCTTGCAGACTTGGTTTTGCATGCGACCAGACATCATTTAGTCTGGCAGTGTTGAAAGACGTGGAATGAAGCGATTGTGCGCTGAGATTTGCGTGGGCGTCGGAGATCAATTGAAGCTATCATAACGTTTGTAAAGGCAAAGATTAGCGTCCATTAATTTAACGCGGGACGATGGCAAACAATTAGCTTGTCATTGTGAAACTCGACTCGTAATTTAGATTTGCATTTTGTTTAATTGTTCGTCAAATATTTAGACGTAAGGGAGCCGGTATCGTTAATGGATCATTGTCCGCCGCAGTCGGAACATTATAACAAGATACGTTCCGTTGATTTCCAAAATACAGTTCATTTAAAACAACTATCGAGGATTTTTTCAAATTTGACTACGAAAGTCACAGAACACCGTGAAGAAGTACATTGTAGCGTACTCTATCGTGCTGACAGGAATTGAATGCGACAAACCCCTTCGAATTCATGCGACTTACCATCGACGATAATCCAAGAATGGAAAGGCGACAAGCTGATAAAAACTTTATGAAGCATTGTAGATCAGACTGAAGATTTACAAGTTACAGAAGAGAGAATTAGTTCTGATGAATAAGTTACACTATTTAATAAGTCTAATTAATATTTAAATCTTCTGTTAGTGAATTTATGTAAAACAGTTAACTGGTACACAACATTCATTAATCCCTACGCTATCTCCACTCCTATTCCTAGCTTCATGTGATCAAAAAAGTAAATAATAAATTCAGAAGCTTTTAAAAAGCAAGAGAAACGTGGGGAACAAAGGTGGCGTTACCTGGCGACGACTTCCACAACTAGATTAAAAAGTTTCAGATTTAATTCTAATTTCTGCCATCAGGTGACTACCATTATTTTGACTGTAAGGTGACTCAAATGTAGTATTATAACAGACGAGGTATAAAATAGACTTACATATATGTATCTTTATATATGTATCATATGGGACTTTGTGTCACAAATTCTGAAATACCGATCGTGCAAACAGTCAAAGATTTTTTGCTGCCCTCTACGTTATGAGAACGGCGAATTCATGAATTACAGTAGAAGCCTAATAATTGAAGGTCCATTAATTGATCGCTAGGAACGCCCCTCGTTCAACGTATTCCTCGACACCTGCGTGCCCCCACTCTATCGCCTAACAAATCAGGAGCGGAATACATGGTGTCTAATATTTATCATCACAGAATGTGAGCGGTGTAAAGAAACTAAGAATAGAAGCTAGAACAATTAGAAGCTGAAAAAGAACGGGTTAGTAGACATAAAGGACAAGGAATTATCAGACATTTTATCAAGTATACAAAAGTCAAAAAATGAATTTACTAAAAGTTATGAAACGAGTGAATTTAAACCAAAAATTCAAGAGGACTCTGTGTAAAGATCGAATAAGAATAGATTTCGGGGAATATAAAATACTAATTTTTTATACAAGTAATTTTTTATCGACTCAGTGACTATACCTTTGTTCTGTTTCAAAGTAACATATACTTCACTTTTATCATCTTTATTAATTTATTTTCATTTGTCATGTGCAATAATCGCTGTTTATAACAATAAAACAGGCATTTAAATCGAAACAATCGTATCTTACTGTATCGAAATTTAAATTGTCTTCGTACAAAGATAGTATCAACAAATTGGG
>NW_015373945.1:384565-396268 GCF_001272555.1 Dufourea novaeangliae | reverse complement strand
ATTCACCCCCCGAGTGCCCCATTTCCGGGTCGGAGGACATTTTTGGGACACCCTGTATATTGTTGCCAAGATAAATTCCCTTTCCATAATAAAAGAGATTCATCTACGCATATTTCTCGTTCACATACATAAAAACTTTTAAACTTTTCTGACAAATTATTGATGATTGGATCAATTTTATACGTTTTTCTATTAGATGTGTTAGGATCAAAACTTAGATTGTCTGTGATTGGGCGTCACTAAGCTCGCCCGGAACACCTTTCCTGAAAGGCCACGTCCTTCCTGAAGGACCACCCTTTCGGGAATATTAAATGAGCCACTGATACTTATAATAATATTGTATTTTAATATAGTAAAGTTATTACTAGTCGGGTGAGTATTACAATGTGTAAAAAATGTCTTGTGTCTGCACGACTTGTCGGTACCGGTCATGAGCTAATTATGATGTCTCTTCGGAAAGTCAGGACACTGGCCCAGCCTCCCTTCCATTTCGCCCTGGGCGCGTTTTTCCTGGAGGGGACAGCACAGTGCCCTGCTTTGTCTTACCGTTGCTGGAACTTTCCGGGGTCAATCGCCGAACGTACAGAGTTCGTGGCGTGATCCAGGAAGTCTCCCAATTATGTAACCTTTACTTTCGACTAGTTTGATAATTCGTGAGAGCTTCTACTATTTGTATATGCTCCGCCTGATCTGAGGGCGGTTACTCTACTTCCTACCTAGGCGTGTCTGACTGAATCGCGTAGGAAGGCAGGGTTCGTGCCTTCGGGCACGGAAGGACCTCGAGTGGACTAGGTACTTGTAGAGAATGGCACACAATTCTGGTACAATTATTCTATATTCTGTTATGCCCTTGTTACACGAGAATTTACGTGGTTTCGCGATACAGTTCGGGATTCGCGTGGTTATCCGCACGCACGCTTTGCACAGTGTGCACTACACACTTTCACTGTTATATTACCGGCGATTGCTCGTTTCGCGGACCTAGCTAGAGATGCCTCGATATCTGTCGCAGCAGGTGATGGTCCTGCCGATACTTCGGGAGGACTTCTCACGTGGAGACACACAGAAAACTTATGGTCCTGCCGATACTTCGGGAGGACTTCTCACGTGGAGACACACACAAAACCTCCGTCAGCCGGCGATGCAAAATACGTCGATGAGAGGTACAATACTGTGGCCCCTGCACCGATTTCCTGCACCGGTAGACAAACGTCGATCGTGCTCAATCTTACACTCTGTTTGGGAACGAAGCCCCGTTACTATACCTAGCACAGTCCTCGGAAACTACGTCCCCGATGCATATGTCTGTCAACCGATGATTCTCCCGAGTACACCAGAGAACTTCTCGGTTGGAGACGCGTACAAAACCTTAGTTAATCCGCAGGACATAAGATACGAGAGACAGATACTCGTTTCCAGCACTGGTAAAGAAACTCCGATCACACTTATGCTCCTAGCTACACTCACTCGCAATGCCAAACGGAATTGCGAGAAGGAAACTGGCAGAATGCAATGGGCAGGCTGATCAGTTACCTCTTCGCTCGCTCCAGATTGAGAGTGATTTCCCCCTTTTCCTCGTATGACCGGAACTATAACAGTGGCAGTTTGCTTTTAAAACTTATAATTAAACGATAAGCGAATCTCGCTTATGGTAGAGTTAGCTCGAGTTTATATGAATATATATATTTACTTGGTGTTTGTAACACGTAGCTTTCTTTGACTTTTGTTGTTTTCTTATTAACTTTTTGTTTAATGTCACACTCACGGTGTGTCCTCTGATACTGCTTATGGTTACGTTTCGTTTCTTTCGAGTAGTTTATAATAATGATATTCTTAATTATGTAAAATTTGATTTTATTTTATTATAATTGTTGTGACATCTACGCTGGGCTTCCAGAAGCCTTTTCCCGGGTTGGATCTCGTTATAGCAGTTCCGAGGTGCGCACTCGTGAGAATGGCAAAAGACGCTTTGCTTTGTCTCCTCATCGAACTGACTCCACCACACAAATTAGTTTCGCTTAACGGACTCTATTCCCCATTTGCGACTAATCTGGATCGCTTCCAGTCGTAGAGTGATGATCTACCGACTCGCATCGACCTCCTTCGATTAGGATCGAGTGGGGATCGATGCGTGCGCATCCGCGGTGACTTAGTGGGACATCGCGGTCTCGCCGTTCTTCGTTAGCGCTCGGGAACGCTCGTAGAACGCTCGCGGATCTTATGACGACAGCTAAGGTGGGAAATGCGAATAGTATCGAGCTCTCCTCACTCCTATGTAAGCGTTCAAATAAAGTGCAATTTGAACGGTTACATATGCCCTCCTCTTAGAAATCTTGGGTACATAGACGCAGTCAGGGTGCACCTGCTGTTACATTAATTGTTTTTTATTTCAAATTGCATTATTGGTGAGTTCTTTTACCCGAGAGATATTTCGCTTACGGTTTTCTATTAATACATGTGTGCTGTTCACCAGTTAGTCGCGAATACAAAAAAAAATCTTTACTTTCTGATCGTCGCGAGAACACAAAAGAAATAAACTAAAACGTTTGCTTGGCCTTATATCCTAATGCTAATTAATTGAACCTATATGAATATATTTGTAGATTTCCGATGACTAGGTAATTTCGACTAGCTAACCAAAAATAAAAAGAAAACTAAAAACAAACTAAAATGATCTTTAGTAATGTGAAGCTTCATTTGTGCTTAACTTAACTTATGTTTGTTCGTTCTTAGAATCTAGTCTTATATTTACACTTATATCTATATTTACAGTTTATCTCACACACACTATGCGTCCGTTTACACTGTTCGTGCGGGCGCGTCACTGATGCCGTCCTTGCAGATGTCTGTTTTGCACAGCACTGGTTGTGGGGGCGAAGAAGTGGGGGGAACAGAGGGGCCCTTTCTAGTCTGGTCTCTTTCTCTCCTTAGGCCTCCGGTTCTGGTTCCCTCATCGCCTCCTCGATGTCGTCCATTAGGCCCAGTGGGTCCCGCGGGTATAGTATTGGCACCTCTACTTCCGGGTCCGTGATGACTTCCCAGGACGGGCCGTCTTAGTCCTCACTCGATACCCAACTTATTTCCATTGGGTCTTCCGGTTCCTGTGGAAAATCGGTGGGCTTGGGTGACGGTGACTAGCCTTCGTCCTTTTTGTCTTCCACGTCACTCTTGAGGCTCACCGGTTCCGGGATCGCCTGGATCACCTTTGGTGTCTGCGTGGCTACGTTTATCATTTTGCAGGTTGCCTGCGTCGACACACCCTTTTTGTATCGCCTGCCTTTCGCCGTGGTCCATCGGCGTGGGGTGATTTTTCGCGGTCTCGGTTCCTTGACCGGGTTGAATCGAATGTCCATTCCAGTCTGCGTCGCCTTGGACATCATCAACCACCGCGCGTACGCTTGGGTGCCTTGGTCGCACATGATCGTATAGATTCTGTAGATGTTTACGGTTTAGATGTTCGTTTGGTACTGACCGGGCTCGGGCCGGTGTTGTCGAATTCGGCATGTTCTCCTTTAGTTCGTATCCCCGTGTTTGTTTTCTTTCCTCCTTCGGCCGCATTGTTGGAACATATTGCGATGCTAGTTGTCCTTATTTCTTGTACGCCTAGCTGGTACGCTGTGATTATGGTGTTGGGGGGGTATTGTACGAGCTGCTCGCTCAGTTTTGCTCCGGTATTCTGTTTCTCTCATCTATGTACGGTCGAAGACTCGATGCGTGGAATGTTCCCCTTATTCTTCCCCGCTGCGGATGGTTCACTGTGTACGTCGTTGCCCCTTTTCTTTCTGTCACGACGTACGGGCCCTCGTATAAGTGGGAGAACTTAGCGATTCCTCGATCTGCGGCGTTCGACACAGGATTTGCTTTTACCAACACACGGTCTCCGATTCCATATTCGACGTGCGTTCGTCCTGCGTTGGCCCTTTCTCGTCTCTTCGTGGCTCGACGGTCCATCCTTTGGAACGCCAGTTGTATCTGTTGATCGTATTCGTGTCTGTTTTCTTCTTCTTGTGTTCGTAGCCGTAGGAACCATTTCGTCCATGGTCTTGTTGGACGCTCTTTTAGGAATAGTTCTGCGGGTGTAAAGCCTGTGCTGTCGTGTACAGTTTCATTATAACAGTTTTCTATCGTAGGAATCCAAGTGGCCCACGCGGAGTGCATATTGGATGATAGCGTTCTAAACATTCGCCCGAGTTCTCGGTTAACGCGCTCGACTGGATTACTTTGAGGGTGTCGAATGGACGACAAAACGTGGTGTATTCCCGCTTCCTTAAGGGCTAGCGACCATTTCTTCGCCGTAAACTGTGTACCGTGATTTGTTAGGATTCTGGCCGGTTTTCCGTAGCTTGGTATATATGATTTGAATATTCGCGAGATCGTAATGTGCGTTGTTGCGCGGCGCACTCGATATAACTTTACAAATTTAGTGAACAGTTCTTCTATTACTAAAATGTGTCGCACGCCCGCTCGCGAGGTCGGTAGAGGTCCGTAATAATCTATTGATATCGTTTCTAACGGTTTTTTCGGAATTATACTTTGCATGTCTACATGCCGAGCGTGTGTGGGAACTTTTACCCGCTGACAGATGTCGCATGCGGATACAACTCGCCGAACATTTTTCTTTAATCGCGGAAAGTAGAATGTTTCTAATATAAGTTTCGATGTTTTGTCACCTCCCGGATGCACATATACTTCGTGTATATCCCGTATTAACGTGTCTCGTAACGCGCTAGGAACAACGCATCTGTCCTTGCGGTTTCTATCTATGTGGTACAACGTGCCATCACGAACAATATGGGGCACTCTTCTATGTTTTCTAGCATTGGCCTTAACTTTTCATCCCGCAATTGCCATTCTGATATTTGTTTTAGTGCTTGTGCCGTTTCATTGGGTAGTACTTGTATTATTCGTGTGGAAAAGATGTTAACGCTCGTTTCTCTTGCACCGTACATTTGTTCGCCCTTGTCCTCTATACGGCTGAGTGTGTCTGCCGGAATGTTTTTGCGTCCTGGACGGTGATGAATTTCAAGCTCGTAATCTTGTATGGACAGTATCCATCGCGTGAGGCGTTGATTGATAAATTTACTGTGCATGAGAAACTTAATAGATTTGTGGTCAATTAACAGAACGACCTTCGCTCCATATATATATATATATATGTTCTAAACTTTCCTAGCGCCCAAACTACCGCCAACAATTCCTTTTCAGTCGTGAAATATGTTAGTTCTGGTCCCTTTAAGGTTCGACTCGCGAACGCGATCGGCCTAAGCTCGTTATTTTCGTCGTGCTGTTCGATAACCGCACCAATCGCCGCGAAACTTGCGTCGGTAGAAAGATAGAATGGTTTTGTCGAATTTGCGTATTGAAGTACTACGTGTTTGCAAAATGTTTCTTTGATCTTTTTGAACGCGCACCCATGTTCGTCATTCCATGCCCATTTTTTGCCCTTTTTTAACAGTTCGAGTAGCGGTACCGTCATTTCAGCGTGGTTCTTCGTGAATTTACTATAGTAATTTATTAAACCCAAGAATCCCCTTAGTTGTTTTACATTGCGCGGTTCTGGAAAGTCGTGAATCGCCGTTAATTTCTTCGGGTCTTGTTTCAAGCCCTCGCGTGATACGACGTGTCCCAAAAACTTTAATTCTTTCCTCAAAAACTGACATTTTTCTAGATTGACGGTTAGATTGTGTTGCTCGAGACGATTTAACAATTGCGTAGGTGGTGGACGTGCTCTTCGAACGTATTTGAAAAACAGGATGTCATTTATGAAGCTTACTACGAAGTGTTGCATTCCATCCAATACATAGTGCAATGCGCGCACTAGACTTGCGCTGCTGGTTTTTAAACCGAAAGGTGTCACGACGTATTCGAAACGTCTTCCTCGATACATAAATGCTGTGTATTTTCTGGATTCTGGTGTGAATGGTACTTGCCAGAAGCTGTTCGTGAGATCTATGCTAGACATGTAACCTGTCTTCTTGAAGCGTTGGAATAGCGCGTCGGATGTTTCAGACATTTCGTGATCGTTGAGCAGAATTTCATTCAACATCCTTGCGTCAAGACATAATCGCACGCTTCCGTTCTTTTTTAGTACGGGTACGACCGGATTAATGTAAGGGCTCGTACTTGGTCTTATGATTCTTCGGAAATCATTCTATTTATTTCTTCGTCGGCCGCTTGTAAGTATTTTAGCGGGATCGGGTACGTACGGTGGAAATACGGTGCTCCGTCCTTTACTTGTAGATGATGTTCATAACATTTTATTCGTCCAATCTCATTTCGCCATACTCTTGGAAACTTGTCGATTAATTGATTAATTATCTCTTGTTGTTTGGGAGGTGCTTGTCCAATTTCTGCGTGTACCTCTTGCTCGTGGTTTTCGTTCTTGACCTCGGTGTTTCTGATTATTTGTTCCGCGTCTCGATCTTCCCGTTGCAGGACAAGGATCGACGTACCGTCGACTGTCGTGATGCTCATTTCGCCTTTTTCCAGATCCAATTTCGCCTTAGCACGGCGAAGCGCTTCAATTCCCAATACAACTTGGCATATCAAACCTGGAACGATTACGATAGGAGTGTTGATTTTCTTACCGTTGTAGTCGACTTCTACCCAGATCTGCTTTTTCAATCGGCTTGAACGTCCTCCTGTTGCTCCTATAATGTAGCCACCGGTGGCAGGAAGTATCGGACACTTCATCATTTGTCGAATTTTCACCTCCGGGCATTGATCACTTATTACTGCACCTTGCGATGACTGTTCTTCTGTTGTTAGTTCGTGTCGAGGGTCAGCGAAAATTGTGGAAATTCTTATGTGTTGTTCGTCCCCTATCGTTTCTTTGGAGGGCCTCTCTGCTTGTGCGGGAACTTCCATCAAGCTAGATCTTCTGGTCCACCGAGGTCGTTTCCCGAATCTTCGTATTCCTTCTCCACGTTCTGTTCATCTTCTTGTAATTTTTCCTCGTCTAATTGGATGGCTCTTACTTCATTGTTGTTGATTAGTCTTCGTTGAGTTTCATCTCCTTGTCGAATTTGATTGGTCATTTGTCTTTCGTATGGTCGTCGATATTCATTTGGTGGTCGACCTACCGCTGGATTCGTCGTTGTGTTTCGCGGTGCCGTGAAGTTTGGAACTTGTGATGCGCGATTATTTCGCTCCCGAACAGCCCGTGGTTCTCCTTCGTTCGAATGGTTTATACGTTCAAAGTTTCGTGGCCGGTTCACAGTGCCTCCATTGTTAAACCTCTCGAGCAACGCATCAATCGTTGTTATGTTCTGTCCTACCACGCAGTCATCAACGGCCTGAGTAAAATGTCGCGAAATCGTTAAGACTATGTCCGCGTGTGACTGTCGCGGAAGTAAATCGCGCGCGGCTCCGATAAGTCGCATGGCATACGCGACGCGCGTTATACCTGACTCGGCTCGATACGCTCCCATTTCTAAGTTTTCTCGAACTTTTCTCTGTGTTGCAACGCTCCAAAACCGTTCCAAGAAAGCTTTGGAGAATTGTGACCACGTGTTTACTTCATCCGCGATTAGATCCCACCATTCGCTTGCTATTCCGCGTAACGACTGAGAAATTATGAATTTTAACTCTCCGTTCGGTATTTGAGCGGCATCGATAAAACATTGCATTTCGCGTATAGATTTATATGGCTTTTCCCACCGTTTTCCCTCATATGTTGTGTTACGTTGCCCGCGATTTCGGCCGGTCGCGCGGCCGGCACACGGCACGAACAAAGGGCTTTTCCCCCGGTCTCCGCCTACGTTCGCGTCCCCGCGAATCCCTCCGACCGTTTTCCCGGGCGCCAGGTACGTTTTCCCGTACCGACCGATACTCCCCGAGTATCGGACCGAAACCTGCCCCTACCGAGGGGTTGAACTCTACCGAACGACCGAGGAGAAAGCCCCCTCCACCGGATGTTCACAAGACGAGGGTTTCCAGGGTTCGCAAATATGGGAACGATAGACTTCCCTCGCGACAAGGATTCCCGTCGGACGACACAGACACGAAAAATAAACGTTCAGAAGGAGTTAACAAAGCAAATAACAATTTATTTCCGTTTTCTCGCCGGCCTCTGACGAAATCGCGTTACAACAGGTGTTGGTGGTTTAACGACGGAAAGAAATACAATTCAGCGGTCGACTATCGTTGCGGCTCGCGCCTTCGATATCACCGGATTCTGGTACAAGACTCTACTCTTCGCTATTACACGGTCTTCGACCGCTCGAGATGTTTATTACGAAATTTACAGAGGCGCGGTTGGACGGTACTACGATACCGCCGATAACATAATGAGATACAATGACTAGAGCGGCAGTCGCGTTGCTTTTGCGTCCTGGAGGAAAGCTGCCCGGAATTTTCGATATTACTATTCCCGAGGAACCGCCGTGGTTCTCCCGCGCGCGTTAGCGAGATACGATATAAATTCTCCGATCGCGACATAATCGGGCAAACGAGATCTAGATTGCCGTACGAGAACAGAGGAGAGGGCTCACTTACAGATGGCGATATTCCTCCGGGCGGTCTCGCTCCCTTCCGAGGTCCTGCACACGCAATACTTCACACTACTGTACTCTTTAACGCGGGCCACGCAAGTGACGATTTGGGGGGCTCGTTACGCGACGCGAGGATCTAGCGGGCCCCCCACTAAGCAGTCCTATTGCCCCTCGTACCCCCCGTGACTCCTGTGGAGCCATGCTCCTTCGGCCCAGGGACGACACGCCAAGGAAGGATCACCTGGCCACGGAGATCGCTTCCCTTGTGTGAGGAGCCCAGTCTGACACCCTCCTACGTGGTTGCTACGACTCCTCACGGGTTTCCTGCCCTCTGACTCCTCCATCGTGGGGTCCTTCTGCGGAGGAAGACGTCCGGGTCGCCGATCCTTATCCGGTGGGTGGTTTCCTGGTGCCCCCTAGGCCGACCAAACGCCTCTCGAAGCCCAGGCTCGATGCGAGGGCAGGCCCTTTTTCCTCCTGTCCTATCCCCCTGGGATAGGACCCTTATCCGGTCGAGCGGCCGCTCGACGGGATTCCGGGGCGGTCCCTGCAGCAGAGTCAGTGGGTACGGGCGATATTGCGTCTTTTGCCCTGCCTTGACCCCTATCGTGACGGCCCTGTAATCGCGAGCGGTACTCGGCGCGAGATAACCACGTGGTTAATACAGATTCTAACGGTAGTATTCCCCTACAAATCCTCCAGGAGCGCTTCGATATTATTTCGTGCAGGCAGGGAGCGGCGGAGGGGCGGTCCGGTTCTCGGTTCTTCCGCGCCCGAGTCAAACTTCGGGCGGGAAGGGGCACGGCGCAAAATGCGTCGTAACAACTCCCCCCCCCCTGAAGCAGAACCGGACAGCCCCGCGAGCACCCTCACCTGTCTCAGCGGCAATCTTTTCCACGATCTCGCTTCTCCTGGCAGATTTCCCCCTTACAATAATCCCGAGTACATTTCCCTCCACCATAGTTGTTTTCCCCTGCTGGTACTTGGCTCCCTGCTGGTGCTATCCGCTCACACAAGGCAGCCACACAAACAAACAAACGTATTACCACCACCTTAACCAAGAAAATCAACCACCCGACTGAGAAAAAAAACGCGACGACTCGACGGTACCGACGACGGAGTATACGATCGACCTATGATCCTGCGGTGGAGTTCCTTCGTCGTTCTTCCTCGTGGGCGAGCCCCTGCGACCGTCTGCTGCTGCGAAAGTGTTACTCTGGAAGGATGGAGGGAGGGGTGGAAATGAGTGGAATCGTGTAACGCCCGTGTTTAACTTAGTTGGGTTTTATTGGGGTCCTTCCCCCCGCTATCCCCCCTATACAAGTCCTCTGCCCCCCAACGCTCCCTGGTGGCCTCCGACGCTATTCCCTTCTTCGGAGGTAAGAATACCCTGCGCGACTCGGAGGCAGGGGTCCCATAATAACGGCTGCGATGGCCGTCCACGGCGCTTCGCCGTGACGCTTCCCCATCAGCCCCTTGGGTGGAGTTTGTTCGACTTTCGTCCGCTGACAAACTCCACACCTCCGCACATAATTCGCCACCCGGCGAAATAGCCCTGGCCAAAAATACCGAGTCGCGACGCGTTCGTACGTTTTCTTAATTCCCAGGTGCCCTGCTTGCGGATCGTCATGACACTCTCGCAAGACTTCCTCCCTCTCCTCGTCGGGTACAACTAACTTCCACTCTTCAGCATCGCTCCCCAAAAATTCCACGACTACCGGGTCGTCCCTTCGATAGTATAGTCGCTCGTTGTCGTACCGCCAATCGGGGTTCCGCTACGGGTGCTCGAGGACCTCCGCCACCTACCGTTTATACCAGGTCAGGGGTTCGACGGTCGATACTATCGGTACTTCTTCGATCTCTACCGCGTCCTCGTGTATTCGCGACAACGCGTCCGGCACATGATATAAGGCTCCAGGGCGATACTTTACGTTAAAATCGTACTCCATGAGCTCGAGAGCCCATCGCGCTAATCTACCGCACGGGTTACGCACATTCCGCAACCATTGTAAGCTACTATGGTCCGTTATTACGGTAAATCGGTATCCTTCTAAGTATGGCCGAAACTTTTTCGTAGACCATACGATGGCTAGACATTCGAGTTCGGTGGTCGAGTACTCTCGCTCGGGACCGGTCAACGTGCAGCTCGCAAACGCTACTACTCGTTCTGTCCCCTCCACCTCCTGAGTCAATACCGCCCCTAATCCTACGGTACTCGCGTCTGTTTGCAGCGTGAACGGTAATGAAAAATCGGGGCACATTAGGGTGGGTGCCGTCGCGATCATGGTCCGTAACGTTTCGAAGGCGAGTTGCTGGTCAGCCTCCCACGTCCAGGACTGCGTCTTACGTAACAATCGCGTTAATGGTTCGGCGACGGTCGAGAATTTCGCTAAAAACCGGCGGTACCACGAAGCCATGCCGAGAAATCGCCGGAGTTGTTTAACATTCCTCGGGGCGGGATACTCCACCACCGGGGCGATTTTCTCCGCGTCGACTTTCAATCCCTCGCGACCGACGACAAACCCGAGGTACCGTTTTTTTTTTTTTTTCGCGGGGGAAATGCATTATGCACACCTCGGAGTCCTGGGGTGGGACTCCGAGGTAGTGTGGGACTCTCACCCACTAAACCCCCCGCGGCAGCCTTCTCGGGCGGAACTCGGCGGGGGCGGGATCTCGTATGAACGCACCGCCACCGCCGCGCCTGTGCTCCCCTTATCGGAGAACCCGTTCCGTGGGGGCGATCGAACGCCCCCCAGAGGTGACCGATACCCCGGTCACCCCCCCCTTCACTACTCCGCTAGCGTCAGAGGACTGCACTCCGTCGCCGGCACTACCGGGCCGCTTTGGATGCAGCCGGGGACCCCACCCCGACTGCATCAGCGGCCCCGGCGGACGCGCGCGCGAAGGCGGGAGCCACAGGAGCCGAAGGTCCGGCTCCCGATGTCCACGCACGCGTCCGTCCATACACGCAGGCCTCGCCTGCCGGAAAGCGAGGAGACGCCTACGGGGGGGAATCTGTCCACCCTCGGCGGCGTCGTCGGGGCCGGCTGTGCGGGCCCCACAGCCCCGACCCCGACCCCGCCTCGCTCTCCTCCTCTCTCGACGAGCGGAGATCATCCGTGCCCGGTGAGCACCTGCGTGAGCCGGTAGGATAGTCTGCCGTGCCGACGGTCCAGCCATCCATCAAGGACGGGCAGGACCGCGCCCACGG
>NW_015373945.1:375026-384458 GCF_001272555.1 Dufourea novaeangliae | reverse complement strand
GGACAGCCGCCGCCTCGTGGGAGATGGTGCGGTACCCCCTCGCGATCCTGATGGCCATGCGGCGCTGAATGTGCCGCAGTAGCTGCCGGCCCCGCCGGCGGGCCATCAGGTCGCGGGCCCACACGGGTGACCCGTATAGGGCCATCGCTCGCACCACCCCCATGTAGAGGCGGCGGACCCTCTCCTCCGGCCCCCCGAGATTGGGCATCAGACGACCCAACAGGGTCGCCACGCCCTCAATCCGGGAGACCAGATGGTCGAAGTGTCCTTCGAAGCGCCAGCGGCTGTCCAGGTCGAGGCCCAGGTACTTCATACGTCCCTCGACCCGGACACAGGCGTCTCCTACTCGGACCCAGGCCTGGGGGACCCGCCGCGACAGAGGCAGTCCATGAAACATGACTACCTCCGTCTTTGGCGGCGAGATCTGCAACCCCAGGTACTTCATACGTCCCTCGACCCGGACACAGGCGTCTTCTACTCGGAACCAGGTCTGGGGGACCCGCCGCGACAGAGGCAGTCCATGAAACATGACTACCTCCGTCTTTGGCGGCGAGATCTGCAGGTTCTCATATTCCTGCATGAACTCCGAATATTCGCGTTCGAGTTCTGAGCTCGCGCGAAATTTATGATTCAATGAGGAGAGCATTTTTTCAGCGACACCACGTGACTGTCCGAGATCGCGTGGAGTAGCTTGCCTGAATGGGAGGCGTACCATAAAACGCCCGTCCGGAGTCCGCGAATGAGTGGCGAGGAAATGCTCCTCGCATTGTTTTTTGGACGGCGTAAGGAGTGATCGCCGAGGAATTTCCTCGACCTCCCAAAATCGACGCAACTCGTCGAGAGAGAGAGAGATCGGGTGCAGAGATGCGAAGTTAGGCAATTCGGGGAAGCGGGGGGATCGACAGAGGGGGGATGGGGCCCGAGATAACCCATCCAAAGATCGAATTCTGAGGAATCGGGTGTCCTTGTTCACCCTTTCGAACTCCGGCTAATATGATTTGACTGTACAAGTCCGCACCAAGAATGACCTGAATGGGTTCGGAACTTGTGGGATCGCTGTCTGCCCACGACAGGTCGGTCAAGTGTGAGGTGTAGGAGGTTAGGGAGTTAAGAACTAGAGCGTTCGTCGAGAGCCTCGGAGCTTTCGCAAATCGAGGTGACACGCAGATGGATACTGAATGTCGCACGGAACCGGCGTTAATACCGCCGACTGTGGATATGGAAATGTTTTGCCGAACGCGTTTCGCGCGCAGAGTCTGCGCGAGACTTTCGGAAATGAATGTCGCTTCAGATCCTTGATCGAGCAGCGCTCTCACCATCGCGGCACGACCGGACGGAACACTCATTCTGATCCATGCAGTCGCGAGGAGTACATGAGAGGGCGCTTGCCGTGGGGTCATCGCGGATAGAGACGCAATGGAAGGGTTGACCGGCGGAACGGAGGACCCGCCCGGCGACGTGGTCGACGCAGCATTCGCTCGAAACTCCGAGTCGTCGTGAAGTGAACTGTGGTATTTTTGTTGACACCGTCGACAAAGGTATTTGCTTCGATTATCAACGACCGCATGTCCGTGACTGAGGCAGTTGAAACACCGTCGATCGCGAATTACGAACTCGCGGCGTTGACTCGGAGGGTCGGCGAGGTAAGCAGGGCACGCACTAAGAAAATGTCGCGCGTTGCAACGGGGGCACGCCTTTTGGTTTGTCGCACTCGCGTTAGGGGCGCGGGGGCGCGCTGAGATCTTCCTGATTTCCGAACCGGTGTCACAACGGAGCTTGTGGTAAACTCTTCGAGAGCGTGAGCTCGTTTCTCCACGAAACGCGCGAGATCGTCGAAAGTCGGTGGGGCATCGTTGACCGTAAGTGCTAGCGTCCATGCCTTCAAGGTCGAAGGATCGAGTTTTTGCGAGACTAAGTGTACCAATATGTCGACCCAAAGTTGCGCGGGGGTCCGGCTCAATTTCGTGAGTGACGTCACCTCGACATTGGCACGATCGATTAGGGAGTGTAACTCCTCGGGGGACTCGCCTTTTACCGCCGCTAAGCCTATCAAATTCGACAAATGTAGCCTGATCAGTCAGCGCTGGTTTTCGAACCGTTTCGTTAATGATTGCCGGGCCACGGCAAGGTTATCGGCAATAAGCGGGATTTTTTTTGACCGCCTCGAGCGCGCTACCGGTCACCGACGATACGAGATAGTGCATGCGCGTAAAATCGGATAGCTCGCCGTTAGTTAAAATAAGCGATTGGAAACGATCGCGAAATGTTTCCCAGTGATTGGCACTTGTCAATGGCACTGTGGGGAGCAGCGAGAGCGCAGACGCTGACGCGACAGGACTCACTTGTCCTGGGGTGGAAATGGCGGAGGTTCCGGCTGATGGACTCACATGCGGCTCAAGCTGCTCGAGACTATCCGCCATGAAGTCCCTCGTCGCCAAATAGACCTCCTCTGTGCTGTCGAAGTGGCCGTGCGCGATGTAGGGCAGCGTGGATTGTTGTTGCTGCGACATGGCGGTGATAAGCGCCACGTGTACGGTACGAAATGCGATCCACGTCTCGTCGAGAGCAGAGAGACGTGTTCGCACCTTGGCCGCCGTCAGGTTGGCTTTCCCGATCTTCTTAAAATTGTCCAACGATGGCAGAATCCTCCGTTCCAACATCGACTGGTTGTTGAGGAGGTCGGCCATGATGATAAGTGTTTTCTTCTTTCACCTCCAATCCGGCTCGAAGGACTAAATGTTTCGAAACGGGCGGATTGCCGCAAATTTCGATTGAAAATCGCTGGGATCGCTCAGCGCTGAGCGTGGAGGTGGAAGGAGGACTCTTGCTCGTGTCCAGAAAAACACACGCGAAATTGGCGATGATATACCGACACTTGGAACGTTTATTGGACGATATACAATAATTAAGACTGAACGATAACGCGATGCGCGTTCGATAGAATTTGTTGGCTGGTTGCAACAAAGAGAAACGAGAGTGCGAGGCACGTGCGGTTTTCGCGTGAGAACCGTACCGGTATTCTTCCAGTTCTGCCGGGCTATCGGCGCAGGACAATACTCGAGCACCGAGAGTCCTTTTTTGCAAAATGCGGTGATTGGCTATGCGTCATCGCGCGATACAGGTGCGGGCCAGCATTGGTTTCCGCGAAATCGCGTGATGTTTCGTGGAACGAGCAGCGCGACGGAATCTCGCGAGACTTCGTCCACACTCGGGAGACCTCGGCCGCGTGACGGTGCGCGAGCGCGTTGGTTGAATTTCAAACACAATTCACCCCCCGAGTGCCCCATTTCCGGGTCGGAGGTCATTTTTGGGACACCCTGTATATTGTTTCTGTTTCGTTCGAATCGCGGAGGTTCACCGCGTTCCGACCGGGTTGCCGGGACCGTCCCGATGGGGACGCACAGTAAGAGACAATAACGCGCGTTTTGAATGCGGACGCGCGGGTCGTAAATCCGGCGTTTCACGGAGACAAAGAAAGACGATACACGGACAAAGGTGCAGACGAAGTTATGTAGAAATTTCAAGGGCTGCTCAGACCCGGAGGAGATCACTCAGTAAAGAATGGCTTTCATCATCGCAGTACCACTTGAGGGGAAGTGGATGATGAAGGACAAGGGACAGGGAAATGAGACGAGATCACGACGGCTCGGAAACGACGGGTTTCGCGACGCGTGGATTCAGGAGAGAAACGACGGGCTTCTCTCCTTGTTATCGAGAGCGCGGAATACGGTGGGTTTTCGCGGCACGACTCTCGGAAATTGTTAATGAAGCGCAAGAAGCGGCTCTAACGGCTTACGACGTGATCGCGGTCCAAGCGAACAAAGCGAACTGCGTTGATGTCGGGCGATCGAAAAGAACTTGACGCGACGCGATGTTGATTTTTGGTCGACGCTCACGGTCACGGCGGCAGGTGGAACGCGGATGCCCCCGTCCTCCCTACGCCGCGACACAAACATACACGCCCTTCGCATGATGAGCCGAATAGAATCGGCCGACTGAATACAAGTTCAAACAGTTTCCAAGATAAATTCCCTTTCCATAATAAAAGAGATTCATCTACGCATATTTCTCGTTCACATACATAAAAACTTTTAAACTTTGCTGACAAATTATTGATGATTGGATCAATTTTATATGTTTTTCTATTAGATGTGTTAGGATCAACTAGATTGTCTGTGATTGGGCGTCACTAAGCTCGCCCGGAATATTGCACAGAGAGTGCCGTCTATAACTGCGCTTCTCGAAGGACCACCCTTTCGGGAATATTAAATGAGCCACTGATACTTTAAATAATACTGTATTTTAATATAGTAAAGTTATTACTAGTCGGGTGAGTATTACAATGTGTAAAAAATGTCTTGTGTCTGCACGACTTGTCGGTACCGGTCATGAGCTAATTATGATGTCTCTTCGGAAAGTCAGGACACTGGCCCAGCCTCCCTTCCATTTCGCCCTGGGCGCGTTTTTCCTGGAGGGGACAGCACAGTGCCCTGCTTTGTCTTACCATTGCTGGATCTTTCCGGGGTCAATCGCCGAACGTACAGAGTTCGTGGCGTGATCCAGGAAGTCTCCCAATCTATTTGTTTATAGGACGGCCCGGCGACGTCGTGGCGTCTACTGTAACCCGAAGCCGCCGGAAACGTTCTCGGTTCGAATTCTAGATACTCTAACAGTCTGCAAAATGCAAAAACTTACATAATAATCCAAACCTTCTTTCGCTCATAGTTTCATAAAAAAATGGTGTTTCAATTATTCTTCTTCTTGAAAAATATAGTTCCAAAGCCGGTTTTCCAATTATTCCTTGTAAAATTAACAGCCCTAAAAAAATCTTCATTTCAGCTTCATTTGTATTCTTCCACTTTCGAATTCTCGAACGTGGTTTCAACTCAGGATCATTATCAAAAAATTGGGCGGCGTACAAATTTGTTTGCTCTGTAATTAATTTGATAAGTTCCTCATCTAAAAACTTCTCAAGATAAAACAAAGGTACTTTTTTTGGTGGAGTATCGAAAGTTTTTCCAGGATGTGCAGTGAAGGGAAATGGTGGTCTTTCTGCATTTTGAGGAAGCCATTCTTCAGAAACAATGCTGTTCTTAGGACCAACTTCAGCAACTTCTTCACCATCTTCATTCTCAGTATCGCTCAATTCCATGTCGTAGTCAAAATTACTGTCAGATGACTCCGATGTCGAACTCATAACACGTCTCCTTTTTCTACCTGCCGGTACATTGATTTCGTCATCGCTGATATCGCTTTCATTCATTTTGATGGATACTTATAAAAATGTATTCTAAAATAAAAAGGTTGGAGATATAAAAAATATAAGTAAATAATATACATATGTACCCCATTAATAAATGTGAGAAATGAGCTTCATATGATTTTTATTTTTCAAAACAAACATAAAAACAGCAATGTTTTAACATATTTTAACTTTGAAAAAATTGAAAAAAAAAGTTAGGAACAATTAGGGCACACTTTCTTTTGGTGTTCTAAACAAATGAACTTTCTACACATAGCGCATTTTATCCTTGATTTTCTGCCACTCGACCTTTCAAAGAATGCACATCTTCCGCCTGATGTTCGGGTTTACTGGTAGCAACTTCTTCGTAAGTCACCTTTTGGAAACGACAAATAGTTTCACGGAGTTCCCGAGGCAAACTTGGTACTCCCAAACGACTCAAGATATGAGGTTTCACCAAATCCATTGCAAGTGCTTTCAGAAACGAACGTCTGTTTTTCATTACTTCTTTCGCTGGTGCATCTGAGCCTGCCAGAAGTATCATAGAATTCACTCCTACAATATTTAGCAAGTTGTAGAAAAGACACAATGGCCAGCGTCTCGTTTTTCTGGAACAGGAGTATGTATGACACAACTGATCAAAGGTGTCAACATCGCCTTTGGTTTGATTGTAGAATTCAATCATTTCAGGTAAAGTAGTTGAATCTGGATCGTCACCTTTCTCGTGCATCGTGGAAAGTAGCAGAACAATCTTCTTTTTATTTTTGGGTGGACAGTAGGAAAGAAGCGTTAGGGGATCACTGAATGTAAACATCGCAGAATTTTTCTCTCGGGTTTGTACTTCTAAGAAGGAAGGAGGTATTTCTTTCTTATTTTTTCTTAGCGTTCCCACAGTAGTTATCTTCTTTTCTAGTAAGAATTATGATGTATTGGGTTGTTCGGAAAGTAATTTCGTTTTTTTTTTTGTGAAAATGAAAGACAATTTTCGTATAATGAACAAATATTTTATTAAATTATATATTGGCCATTCTGGTCCAATACCTTTTGCCATCTTTCTGGTAGTAGCATGATTCCATATGGTGGGTGTGGCATTGTATCCCATTCAAGCTGTAAAAGCGTTTGGCGAGTGACCAAACTTGTATAAGGTCTCGCATTATCTTGGTGGAACACTACACCTTTTCTGTTGATTAATTCTGGCCTTTTCTGTTGAAGTGCATCATTCAGTTTGTCCAGCTGATGACAGTAGACTTCCGAATTAATTGTTGTGTTATCCGGTAAAAGCTCAAAAAAAAACGATTCCTTTACAATCCCACCAAACAGACAGCATCACCTTTTTTTGATGGATATTGGCTTTGGAAATGCTTTGAGCCGGTTCATCTTTTTTGCTCCATGATCTCTTGCGTTTGACATTGTTATATACAACCCATTTTTCGTCCCCAGTAATGATGCGCTTCAAAAATGGATCATTTTCGTGACGTTTGAGAAGCGAATCACAGACATCAGCGACGACACAACATTCTCTCCGTGAGAACATGGGGAACCCATATATCGAGCTTCGAGGTTAAACCCAGGCCTTTCAAGTGGTCATAAACAGTTGAATTTGATAAATTTAACCTCTCGCCGATCTCACGTGTTGTTATTCGCCGGTTTGCATCAACTAATGCCTTTATCGTGTCTTTATCAGCTTCAACCGGCCTTCCAGAACGTGGTGCATCTTCGACATCAAAATTGCCGGATCGAAATTTTGCAAACCAGTTCTGGCACTGGCGTACTGTCAACACATCTTCTCCATACACATCGGTTAATTTCTTTCTGGCTTGAGCAGCATTTTTACCTTTTCTATAGTAAAAAAGTAAAATATGACGAAAATGCTGCTTATTGCTCTCCATATTTAAAGGGGCACCAACCAAAAACTACTGCGTAGAATCAATTGGACTTTTTCACACACAAGCCTTGCTATATCAGCTCTCAAAACATATAATGATTATGCGGCTTAAGTGTGAAGTTGGGTGCAAAAAAATACAATTAATTCCTCTGTCGGGAAAAAACGAAATTACTTTCCGAACAACCCGATACTAACAGATGTGAACCAGTTGTCCATGGTTAGATTTCTATTTGTATTGGAACGAAGACGTTAACTTATCGCAGTAATAGTGAGCCACTGGAATATTGTCTGGAGTTGATCCTTTCCCTGTGTAAACCTCTGCATCGATAACATAAAATGTCTTTGTGTCACAGGAAATAACTATTTTTATGCCATATTTGTCTGGTTTAGATGACATGTACATTTTGAAGGCAGACCGTCCCCTAAGACTCACCAGCTGCTCATCAATTGTTGTGTACTCTGAAGGCACATATAACTGTTGTATCTTCTTCAAAGATCTCTCGAATACTTCTCTAAATGCAGCTAGTCTATCAGTTTGTTTCCTGAAGGGTCTTGTGTCTTTGTTGTTAAAGCGAAGACAGTTGATTAGATATCTAAAACGGGCTTCACACATCGTTGCACGAAATATAGGAATTCCTGAGTCTTTATCAAAAAGTTCTTTTGTGAACACTCCGTGCATCTTCATCACACCAGCATAATACAGCAAGCCAAATAAAGCTTTAAGTTCAATGAGATTGGTGTTTTGAGTATATGATGGTCTAACACTTGTCACAGCATCTTCAACTGCATCATTTTCTGTAGGCCTGTCACTTCTATATTTCAGTCTTTGCCTTGCCATTTCTTGGTTGGTATCTTGAGTTATACAGTCCAAGTTTTCCTTTGTGAAACATAATTCCCATGCTTCTAATCCTGAAATTATATTCTTAGCCTCATTTTTGTTTCCCGGTAAATATACAACTAAATTTCTTTGAGGTAATCTGTGCAGCTTCCCTTTTTTCCACTCCATCGAAAACCATTTTTGCCTTGTAACTTTGTTGGAACTTGAATAATTTTCAGTTTGTCCCCTTCACCCGGCTCTTCTTGAAGTAAAGAATCAGAATCCGAATCGAATGAATCTGCAGCAGTTCGATCGATTGATGAAGATGGATTTTGTAATTGTTCATCTTCAATTTTATCTTGAAAATCAGAAATAACACCATCTTCTTCATCACTGTCCTGTGCGCCTTCTTCGTTCTCTGATTCAAACTCAAACAGAATTTTTAGTGCTGCTGCAACATCTCCCTCCTTAGATAAGTTGAAGACTTTCTGTGAACTCATGGTTTCCTAAAGAAAAAATAAAAATAAAATAGAAGTCTACTATAAACACAAAAGTGGAACACTGAAATCATAAATGAAATTTGAATGATAAATATATTTCCTGGTTCCGGACACACAGGCCTATCTCTAAGTCTTCTGATAAAATAATAAGCTATTATTACCTTTCATAAGAAAAATGGTTATTGGAACTTCATAAAAAACAGTTAGCACGTTGCTACATACCTTTTGAAAAAATATGAAGAATAACACAATGCTACCCTGGGGTACAGGTGCACACCACGCAAGCTCTAGCAGCTAAATGTACTGCGTTCTTCCACTGTTGAAGGTCACTACGAAACTAACTCTCTGAAAAATGAAACTACTAGAAGCCAGCGATATGTGGCGCCATCTGTTAGGAAGAAATGTAACTTTTTCATGTGAGTGGGGTACAGGTGCACCCTGGGTAGCATTCCAGGGTTAAGGGTTCCTATTGTGCTGAATGTTTTGTGTCTGAATATGCTGTTTATTTGTGGAAATAGATCTTTTGATTTGTGTTTTGAAATATTTGTAATTTTTTGTTCCCAGCAATTGCTTACCGATGCCTGAAAAGCTAATTTTATTTTGTGCCTAGTATTTTTTAATAGTTTTGCGACGAATGTCGCGGCGGGACGGAGGAAGAAGGCCAGCTCAGTCGGCTGCCAGGGGTCGAACAAATGAGACGAGTGTAGTCTGGGCAACCAGCAGGTTTATTTGTCTTCGGGGGATTACAAAAGTCGGGGGTCCTTAGACTCTATTCTTAGTGGCTAGCGGCGGTGTGAACAGTGATGCCAGAATCGTGGTACTGTTTACCCCCACCACTCTCCCACTCCGACGTACCATCGTCTCCCACTATGACGTCCCGGCTACCCCCACTTTACGTCCTCCGTGCTGGCACACACAAGCATATCCAAGCCCTGTCCGTGTGCGCTGGCCGTTCGAGAGACGGTGAGCTATATTTAGAAAAGAGTGG
>NW_015373945.1:374289-374982 GCF_001272555.1 Dufourea novaeangliae | reverse complement strand
CCCGCTCCGCCAGTGGACGGCGGAGCGCCCTCTCTGTGGTGGGGGAAGCAGAGCTCCCCCCCCCACCGGACCGCGGGTGCCACAGTCCCGCGATCCCAACAGTCCCTTTTAGTCGCCTCTTACGACAGGCAGGGATTACCGTGGGCGTATTCTGTCCCCCGCCACACAGGGGACCGTGCTGGCACACCAAGCATATCCAAGCCCTGTCCGTGTGCGCTGGCCGTTCAAGAGACGGTGAACTATATTTAGAAAAGAGTGGGGGTAAACCGTACCACGATTCTACCATCCTGCTGCCTTGGAAATCCTGTTCGAATATCATTGCGGCGAAAATTCACGTTCTCGACGCGATGCCCCGCAACCTAAGCGCGTCAGCAACAGTCTGGAGACCCTGTTCGGATCCCAATGCGGCGGCTTTACTTTTTATTTTTAATTATTTTATAATTTCACTTTGTAACCTCTAAGTAACATAAAAAAGTTAAAAATATTAATTCGGGAAGCATTTAAAAAGAAGAAAATAAAAGTTTTCCACTTCAATATCTAAATTTTTTATTATACACATACATATTATATTGTATACACATAAATTATTTTTACAATTAGATGTTATCCTTACAACCCTACTCATTACTACTCTGAACATTCGTACAAAAATCTATTAGATTTAACTGCAATAGTTTGGAAATTTCAATAGTA
>NW_015373945.1:369020-373525 GCF_001272555.1 Dufourea novaeangliae | reverse complement strand
TCCCATCCATTCTTTGTTGTTATGTAGTTTGTTTCTGACTGACTCCCTTCTACTCAAAAGTGAGGAAGCGAAATTACAGAATAATTCAACAAAAAAAAGATAAGTTCATAGCAATCTTAATATTTTATCTTATGTTATGAAAATTACTATTTCAATTGTGTTTTTTTCTTTTCATATGAAGAAAAGCAAAATACCATTCGGCATCGTATATACGTGGACCGGCTGCAGCGGTTTTCGTTAGCGGCGAAATGTATCATTAACAAAAAAAAATGAATTTTATAAATGCTTCCCGAATTAATATTTTTTAACTTTTCATTCAAACTTAACTTAGAGGTGGCAAGTAAAGCGGCGGTTTTACTTTTTATTTTGAATTATTTTATACTTTCACTTTGTAACCTCTAAGTAAAATAAAAAAGTTAAAAAATATTAATTCGGGAAGCATTCTTAAAATTCACTTTTAAAAAATTTAGATATTGAAGTGGAAAACATTTATTTTCTTCTTTTTAAATGCTTCCCGAATTAATATTTTTTATCTTTTTTATTTTACTTAGAGGTTACAAAGTGAAAGTATAAAATAATTGAAAATAAAAAGTAAAACCGCCGCATTGGGATCCGAACAGGGTCTCCAGACTGTTGCTCACGCGCTTAGGTTGCGGGGCATCGCGTCGAGAACGTGAATTTTCGCCGCAGTGATATTCGAACAGGATTTCCAAGGCAGCAGGATGGTAGAATCGTGGTACGGTTTACCCCCACTCTTTTCTAAATATAGCTCACCGTCTCTCGAACGGCCAACGCAACACGGACAGGGCTTGGCTATGCTTGTGTGTGCCAGCACGGTGGACGTAAAGTGGGGGTAGCCGGGACGTCATAGTGGGAGACGATGGTACGTCGGAGTGGGAGAGTGGTGGGGGTAAACAGTACCACGATTCTGGCCAGGGATGGAAAAAGAACGGAACCGGTTCGTTTAGAACCGGTTTTTAACCGGTTTCTGCATTCAAGAACCGCTTCCATAAGAGAACCACTCTAAGAACCTCATGTCGGTTCTTTTGTGAGAACCGGTTCTGTCTTTAAATACCAATCTTAGAACCGGTATTAGAACCAGTACTGGAACCGGTACTAGAACCGGTAATGGAACCAGTTTTGCGGAGTTTCTGAACCGGTTCCTGGTCACCTGTCTGGCGGTTCTTTAAATCTGATTCTCGGAATGCGTGAAGTGAGCGTTGATTGTTACTCTTCGAGTAATAAGAATTGAAGCTCTTAAGGGGTTAGGTCAGGGATGGAAAAAGTAACGAAGCTGTATTTAAGCGGTATGTAAGCGGTAGCGCCACTCAGTTTAGGGTTCGATTGTTGTCCGAACTTGTTTAACTTTGTTAAACAAAGTTATATAAAGTTTTTGCAACTTTCTTGGCAGCAAATTTTTGTTTTTTTTCTCTTCTAGTTTTTCTTTTTTAATACGCTTCTTCAATTTTCTTCTTAAAAGTCTTATTGTTATAAAAAATTCCCGAAACAAAAGAAATAAAATGAAAAGGTGATTCTTAATGAATGTTCAGTATGCGAATGGCTTAGGTTACGGTTGTGTACCAAAATAATATGATATTTTTGTACGAAATATGTAAGAAAAGAGTACGAGCTTCTAAAAGTAAATATTGTTATTAATATAAAAAACACAAAAACACCTACTGTGATATAACGAAAATTAATTGTAATTAATTGTTAAGTTAATTGTAGAAAGAGTTTTCAATATTTTGCAAAAATCATACGTAGTTCACAGCGGAATGTATGAGAAATTATAAAGTATTGAATGATTTTTTTATGTTTTCAGAGAAATGCATTTATTTAAATTTTAAAGTTTTTTACTTTCGTTCGGAGGAGGCTTACCTCCTTGAATTAATAGAAATTTATTAAAATATGTAACAGAGCAAAAAGTACCGAAGAAAACAAATAATAAAGCTATTGCAATATTGTAAGTACGATTATATTAAATATTATTATAATTCTTATATGTTATATGTACGGAAAATATATAGGTGCAGGTAATTGAATGTTTGACACTGAACTAATTATAATAATACAACTATATTTAAAGTAGAACTACATGAAAGGAAAAATTTTTCTAACCAAGAAATTAACGTAATCAGTCTTAGCAATTGTTAGATTTAATCCAAGATTTCAGCTTCCTGATTATGGTTTCTCTTTTGTATGTAAGAATTACATTATTATACAGTATTATACACTATTCTATAATATTCTACAATATTATACATTATTATATATTACTATACATTATTATACATTATTCTACAATATTCTACAATATTCTACAATATTATACATTATTATACATTATTATACATTATATACCTTATTGTACAGGGTGGACTTACATGCAAATTTGAAAGTAAAATAAAAAATAACGAAATTGCGTTCGAGGCAAAAAATATGGGTACAATAAAGTGATTATTCTCTTTGTAGGAAAATTTTATTGCACCTGACAAAAAGAATATCATTTACCTCTGTATGGGTGAGTCGGCTGCGCAAGGTACTTAGAATGAAGCACAAGCGAGAAAAAGTTCTCTCGACGCTCACTTGCGTCATGGGCACAGCCAAGACGGTGGTCGCAAGGCGGTAGAGCTCCCGATCTGTGTCTTTCATAGACTCCCAGAAAATTAGGATGTCCAATTCAGGGGGCAATCGAGTACGTTTAGAAAAGTCTTGAAGACGTTTCCTGATGTCCCAAGTCTTCGGTTCCGTTGGCGTAGCATCAGTCGCAGCTTTTTCCCTGCGTTGCAGCAACTTTTCCAGCGAGTCCTCGTCTCCGTTGTCCTCAGTAGAGTTGCTCTCTTGGCTGGACATGGACTTGCCGGCTGAGTCGTTTGTTCCGTGGGCATCACTCTCACGCCGTATCTGGTTCAGTTTTAGCCAGAGGGTGACGAGATGGTCCTCAGCGCGCTTTCTCTGGTCAACTGACAAATAAACTTTAAAGCGGGGGTCAACGTATAGAGCGACAGCCACACATACTGATTGCAGGAGCACTTCTTCTCTCGACTCCATAGCAGCATGAATCGCCATTGCAAGAGGAGACCTGGCCTGTTTTGTATTTATTTGCACTGCAACCATGCTGCTAAAAAGTCGCCCACTGTAAGTTGCTCGGACTGGAGCTTTTTTGTTGACAGCTTGGCAGGACGATGAGCAGCAACTATCTCTGTTATTAACGTCCAGTCGGCTTCCGTCAGCTCTACCTTTTCCCCCCTCTTAGTCTTGTTGGCCTCTACCAGGACTTGGTTACACACGTCTTCCACAGATAGCAGACTCATTAGCATGTCGTGTGTGGAATGCCAACGAGTCTCCACATCTAGCAAGGGTTTGTTGCGCCCCAGACCTGCAAGAACACCAGCAGCTATTGGGCTGCGCAGCTTCTTCGCAAGATCCCTTGCTTTGTCGATTGGCTGTTTGAAATGAACAAGGGCATCCCACACGGCGGACTGCAGCGTCTGCGCTACACACGTTGTCCAATAATGCCCACGGCCGTCTCCACTTGTGGCACCACCTCCATTGATTTTGGCCATTCTTCAGCAGCCGCCAAAATGGTGTCTTCCAACCATTCTTCGTTGAAAATGGTGTCTTCGTTGGACAAAAGGTCACTCTCGAAGCCCTCTTCCTCAGTTTCTTGACAGTCCGGAGCTGAAACCTCTTCTCCAAGGAGAGCGACGGACTTCAGCATGTTGCGGCCATTATCTGTGGTCATGGCATACACTTGGCTTGGGCTAATCTGGAAATCAGTGAGAACTTCCAGCAGCTCTTTTTTCAAGTTATCTGCTGTTTGCCGTTTGAAAATTTCCTTTATAGCAAGATTTCGGAGGCAGATCCGACCATTTTGACAGAATTGAATATTAATTCCACGAAGGGAGCGATCCAGCCTTGTGGCAGAGTCCATCTTTAAGTATACCATTTTGCTTTCAACCTCCTTCTTAATTTCATATCTCAATTGGTGGGCCGCATCATGGACGAAGTTTCGGATGTTGTGTCTGTTGATGCTTACATTGTTTCCATGCTCTGTGCGGAGGCCGTACAGAATGGGATCGAGAATTTTCCGTAAGCCGGAGTCCTCCACCACAGAAAAGGGGCGGCCATTGACCGTTGTCATTTCCACCAATGCGTCCACGACACGGTCTCTGTCCATGGGAATGGTAATGACGGGCTGCTTGGTGACCCTTCTTCTCTTATGTCGTCGACGCTGATCTTCCGCAAGAGCATATGGTGCTTCTCCGGAGGAAGTCAAGGAGCTGAAGCTACTGCTTGCAGAGGTTGCTGCATTGCTGGGGCCAAAGTTGGGCATTGCCTAAATAACAAATTATTTGAATAACAAATCGAATAAAAGATAATTTATCTGTATTTGTTATTAAAGTTTTGAATAATTCTGGTTATCTTTATTTGACGCATGGCGTTTAATTTTTGTATTTGATGAGAATTTATTTGTCGAATAAAGAAAGTTATTCTATACTTGA
>NW_015373945.1:353098-368431 GCF_001272555.1 Dufourea novaeangliae | reverse complement strand
TGTGTTAAATTTTGAATTATTGAACATTTCCTTCTATGGATACCCCTTCCACGTGACCTCCATCGTTATAAATGCATTTTTCCAGTCGTCTGATAAATGCTGCCTCAGTATTTTTTTAACATTTCTTGTGTTATTTCGGTACATGCATTTGTGATTCTTCTGCGTAAATTATTTAGATTTTCAACAGGCGTTTCAAACACAATACCTTTTAAGTGGCCCCAAAGAAAGAAATCACAAGATGAAAGATCCGGAGACCTTGCCAGCCAGTTTATAGACCCACCACGTCCTACCCACCTGTTCTGAAATGTTTCATTTAACCAATTGCGGACCACCGCAGCGTAGTGAGGAGGAGCACCATCGTGTTGAAACCACAAAGTGTTCCTTAAATTGAGTGGCATTTCTTTTAAGACATTCCACAAACGCGTTTTCAGGAATTGTAGGTAAACTGCACCATTAATGGGCTGATCGAAAAAATAAGGTCCAATTAATTTGCGGTCATGAATACCGCACCACACCATAAGCGATTGACGGTACTGGTTATTATTCTCTTCGATCCAGTATGGATTTTCTGTAGCCCACATTCGCGAATTTTGGTGACATAATAATTCATTTGTACGGAAGATACATTCGTCCGTTATCATTAATTGCCTAGGGAAATCTGAATTTACTGCGATTTTTTCGGATACCCATAAAGAAAATTCAATACGCGGTCCGAAATCGTGAGGAAAAAGTTTGTGGAGAGTAGTTGGCTTGAAGGCTTTTAATTTATTTTTTTTTAATATTTTATGTGCTGTCCATTTGGATGTACCACCATTCGCAGCCAATGTCCGAATACATATTCTTGGATTTTGTGTAATAGCAGCCAATACATTCAGTTCATTACTATCCGTAGTAATGGAAGATCGCTGTCTTTGCCTTATAACACTTCCAGTACGTTTAAATAATGAAAAGATATTTTTTATTGTTGTCGGTGTTGGTTTTGGTCTCATTGGATGTCGCTTATGAAATTCGGCACTAACTTCTCGATAAGATAAATGTTCATCACCACGTAAAAGCACTAATTCTATTTTTTCTTCAGTCGTAAAAAACATTTTTTATCGAAGATATTCTTTTCACTACAAAGACCACAAAATTTACTGTTGATTGTTCGAAGACTTGTATTAAACTGGTCCTGCAATTGTCTTCAACAATACGTAAACTGCTAGCATTTTACGAGGTCAAATAGACCGACGCGACAGTGAGGAACATGTGGTGTTCCGACTCCCGGTTTTTCGAAATTTTACAACCTTCTATGAAAGGAGATGACTTTGTTAGCAGTTCATTGAATGCGTCTTAACATACACTACCGTATCCTCTATGAAAAAATATAACATTCCATTTAAAAAAATTAAATTGACTTTGAAATCTCTCTCACTATACCAGGTACAAAAAAAGTATCTACACTACATAACGTCCCCCTCTATACCAAGAACCTTTTGTTAAAACATTTTTTTCGTAAGATCACTTCCTTAAAAGATATTTGACTGTATAGAGATAAAACAGACACCCTGTATATATACTATTTAATTTGAGGAAATTCCCAGACATCGTGTCCAAAAGTGATCCGCTTGGCGTGGAATAACCCACACATATCATATAATACATATACCCAACGCATAAAGATACTTTTTCATACGAACTTCCGAAGAACGCATAAAATTTTTTTATTTTTTATTCCTTATTCGAAATTTTGATTGCGATAGAAATTCTGCGTTACTTTCGTCTGAACCATAGGTCGAAAAGAATACCCTTTAAGAAGCTGTCCAGAAATATATTACATATTTATCTAAATATAAATTTCGAACAAGGAATAACAGATAAAAATATTTTATTCGTTATTCGAAGGTTCAAATAAAATGGGTATCTTTATTTGTTGGATAATTTTCATCGAATAAATGTATTTATTCGACGGTCGTCGAATAAAGACACTTTTTTTTATTCAAACCTTCGAACAATTTTTAATATAGTTTTTTAGAAATGTGAAATAAATTTTATTTTATCTTTTATTCGAGCCATTATTTAAATAATTTTTTATCTAAATAATGCCCAATTGTGGTTCAGACTCAGCAGGGCGATCAATTATTAACCGTGCGGCGTATCGGGATGACAGCCACATGTCTTTAAAGCTCTAACCTGACTACAATTATAAAATGTTACTAATGAAATTTGGTATGCTTACAGAGAAACATTGATGAAAAAACATATATTTTTTGCAGATTTTTAAAATCGTGAGTACGGGTTAATTTTTGCAAAACAAAAATTTATTATACTTTTTATATTAAAAAGTTCCATCTTTTGGGATGCGAATGAAACAAAAATTTATTCTCTAAGTGTAATACTTTCCGAGACAAGAATTCTTTTATATAGTTACGTTTGGCTAGAAACACGCTTTTTCATGATTTTTAATACGATATAATTTGTTAACAAGTTCATTCTTTCACATGCGCTACAACATATTACAGTTTCATAAAAATCGGAAGACGTGCTACCAGAAAGTCATCGATTTGGCGTGGAATGACCCTAACTTTACAGTCACTGTGGCCTCATATGGGGTCACGTGGCAATGAATATATTAATTAAAAATGAAAAATATATCAAAGGAACAATTTGCGGAAATTTTAATAGCAGGAAGTATGGAAAAAACGACACTTACCTTGATAGCACTTTTGCAGCCATCAATCTTGCAGATCGAGACATTGGTGTGCGGGTTGTAGTCAAAATAGATTCGGATGAACTGATGTGGCCTTGTCACTTTTTTGACAGGAAATTGTTCTGTTATTTCTTCATGGCCACTACCACTACCCGAGTCGGACATTTTTTTATAAATTTATAAACAGATTCTGCTTTAAACTTTAAATTTTATACCGTAGCCGAAGGATCTGTACTTCGTTCAACGAGTCAAGGCACCAGATATTAGATGTTAGAAAAATTAAATAAACACAAATATTAAGAACGTAAATATTAAACATAAAGCAATGAAACACACTAATAACGTAAATATTAAACAAAAAACAATTAAACAAACACAAATATTAGTAACGTAAATATTAAACAAAAAACAATTAAACAAACACAAATATTAATAACGTAAATATTAAACAAAATACAATTAAACAAACACAAATATTAATAACGTAAATAGAATTAGAATGAATTCAATAAAATAAACGATAAACTGCGACTTGTCTCAATGAACGATGCACAACGAATGCCATGGGCTCCTGACGACGATTATTTATTATATCGACCGATTTTGTTTATCAATTGTTCTTATACATGGCACGCTGCATCAGGACTCCGGATCTAGAACCTTCCAGGTCCAGAATTTTCCGGAGCCCCTTGCCATGTGCTACGTATGTGCATCTCACGCACACACACACATATTCATTCTTGACTGTTTTTTGTTATTACGTCAGGTGCGTCGTGAATATTCTAGAATCTAGAATAACACGACAAAAATCTCTTGTATGACTATATAAAAATGTCTAAACATAGGTTAATAAAACGTAAAAAGTTTCATCGAGATAATTTGTATGATTATTTAGAAAAACTCCAAAAAATTGAGATCATTTTTAAGCGTCGAACCTTGAGATATTCCTTAATCTTAATGTTACGTCCCGCGTTGCGGTCGTTACTTTCTTTATAATTTCGGGTCCTGGCTCTTTTAAGGTGCTAAAGCACGCCCTGTCTAAACTTATCGGTGAAGTACGCGGTTTGGATTTGGAACGGGAGGAATAGGAAATCACTCTCGTTTATAACAATAATAAGATATATTCTAACAATCAAAATAAAATAATAGATACAAATAAGTCTTAACATACCAAAGATGATGAAGATGAATGATAGATTTGCGTCGCTTTCGATCAGTTCAGTCGGGCTTTCGGGTCTTTCAGGGGGCGGTAGACTCGCTGGCGCTCGGAGCCGTGATACAGGGTTTATGCACTGCGGGATACGTTGTCGCCGTCTCGAACCTTGCCCTTCGGGGTCCGGTGTCTTATAAAACTCGCCTGTAGGCCGCGCGTAATCGCGAGGTCGCGTCGCACAAAGAAGAGATATCGTCGCGGGGCCCGATACCGAGCAGCTGAGTGACGGTTATCGCTCAGCTCGCTGTCGCGTGTAAAAGATTAGACGGGAGCGCGATTGTTGAAGAGCGAACGAACAAATCGTTGCGGGATACGAGCCGAAACCGCGAGAGAGTCTAAATGGAGAGAGTTTAACTAGACTCGTTTCATACTGGACTCAGACTGACCTAAGACTAAAATTACTGAGTTAAAACTTCTGATTTAAAACTGACCGACTGACTTACTGCCTGACTGCCTGACTGCCCTCTTCCCGGTTTCGACGATCCTTTTATATGTTCTCCCTGCCCCTTCCTTTATTAGCAAATGTGGAGAAAACGGGGTAGCACAGGCTGTGATTCGCGGTTGTTGAATCATCGAGGCGGAGTTTTAGAATTGCTGATGTTTCTGTCAGTGTTTCTAGGAAAAGACGACCACGCCCGTTGTTTCCACGTTTGCTGAATTGGCGGTTTTAGCTCAGCTCGCGTTTCAAAGTGATAAGACAAAAATGTGCAACGAAGAGAGGTTTTGAGAATATAGGATATAACATCCCCCACCTTAGACTCGAAATAGTCTCGAGAGGTGTTGAGGGGGGGTTTGAGGGGCAAGAACAACGTACAACATGAAGCACCTTAGATAATTATATCGATACACCTAAACACGTTGCTGACCACATTGAGGCAACCGCGCGCAAGCTCTACCACGTGTCGCGAGTACGGATCGTAAGCGGTGAGAGTGTATGCACGCGCGCTGACCGGAAGGGGCCGAAACAGGTGGAGCATTCGAGAATGCTCCACATGCGCGTGCGCACTTTGAATAGGCTTTCCAACAAGAGGCTTTTTCGAGATTATCCTCTGTTTGTTGCATATTTTTTTATGAGAATGACTTATATTTAAATGAAATCGCAGTTATGAGTGATCGCAATGATGAATGGGCGACATAAAATATCGTAACGCGAGGTGTGGATGTGAATAATAATTATCGCACTCAATGGATGAAGTATAATTATAATATTTATATGTTTATTCGTGGTCAATTTGTTAGTAGAATTAAATAACAGTATTGATAATGGTTAATATATATTATGACATAAGATTCTACTAGTTAAAGCAACAACAAACGTATATAAGTATATAATAATATGATATAACAATAATATAATAGTAGTAGTATAACGGTAGGTAGTATGTATGTAGACTAATTTATCATAATGTTAGTGTATATAGGGGCAAATGGGGATAGAACAAAAAGAACTAATAAAAATAAACAAAAAATAATAATAATATTAGTGGTGTTTACTTTTAGGGGGCCTGGTTCGGGGAGGGCGGGGCAGCGTGTCGAATTTTACTTCTCTGTTTTCTTTAACGGAATGAGCGGTAGTACTTTGTTCATTCGATGTATTTCTTCTTATTATTCCAGATTCGTCCGGTCCGGTGAAGACCATGGTTGACTGTGGTACCCCTAATAAGTCGGTTGGAGATGGTAAAAACCATGAGACACGTTTTTTCGCAATTGAAGGTTGGGTTTTCGCGTTACGGGTCGAGTCTTCGCTATTTGGTAGTTCTGCCTGATCCAGACTTCGAAGAAACGTGATTTCTTCCGTGGTGAATCGTGGTGGAAGATTGTTGTTACTCTCTTGATTTTCTTGAGCATTTCCCGGTCGGCTAACGTCTTCTGTACTGTCGAATTCTGGTTCACCTACGAGTGCTGTTTCTATGCCAGTGGAATTTGCGTCAAGTGCGTTACCCAGAGAATCGTGAGGCGGAAGGTCGTCCATGTCGTCGGGGTGTATCGAATCTTCGGTTTCCTCTAGGATCAGGGATGGTGGTTCCTCGTAGTTCGGTCTTGGGAGATTCTGATGTCGACTTCGTACTCGTTGTGCTATTCCTGACGTTTGAGAGGTATTTTGTGCCGGGCCTTCGCCAGGTACTAAGGGGAGAGCTTGTATCACAGGGTTTCGTGATAACGCATCTGCATTCGCGTTTACGCGTCCGGGCTTGTACACGATCTCATAGTCGTAATCAGAGAGTCAAATTCTCCAGCGTGCGAGGCGTGATGTAGGATCCTTTATTGAGAATAACCATTGCAGTGGACGATGATCCGTCACGAGAGTGAATTTTCGAACGTAAATGTAAGTTCTAAATTGTTTTACTGCACTGACTATAGCGAGACATTCCTTTTCCGTGGTTGAATAATTTTGTTGACATGGCGTGAGCACTTGAGATATGTAAGCAATCGGAGGTTCTTCTCCTATTTTGCCTTGACTTAAAACAGCTCCGGTCGCTACATCTGATGCATCCGTAGTTACAATGAACGGATTGTCGAAATTTGGGTACCTTAAGACAGGTTCTTTACAAAGAGCTTGTCGGAGATCTTCGAAACTTTCCTGATGTGCGTCCGACCATACGAATGGAATTTTAGTGCTTGTTAAATTAGTCAACGGTTTCGCTCTCTACGCTAGATTTGGAATGAAACGACGGTAATAATTTACCAATCCTAGGAATTGTTTAACGGACTTCCTGATTTTCGGTACCGGAAATTCTGAGACCGCGCGTATTTTATCAGGATTCGGTCTTACACCTTCTGCCGAAAAAACATGACTTAAATACGCGACTTCGTGTTTTAGAAACTCGGCTTTGTCCGTTTGCAAGGTAAGATTATGTTTCCTAAGACGTTCGAAAAACTTGCATAGTCGACGGCCGTCTTCTTCGAGAGTGTCGGAGTATACGACGACGTCATCCAAGTACACGTATAGTTCCTTCCCGATTAGACCTTTGAGTACCTCGTTCAATAACCGTTGGAAAGTAGCTGGGGCATTTTTTAAACCGAATGGCATGTGTACGAATTCGTAGTGACCCTCGGGGGTGGAAAAAGCGGTTTTACTTCGATCTTCTTCTGCCATAGGTATTTGATGGAATCCGTTGGCTAAATCAAATACGGAGAAGTATCTTGCGCCGCCCAACCGATCCAGAATATCTGTGATCCTCGGGAGGGGGTACTTGTCATCCACCGTTTTTTCATTTAGTTTACGAAAATCGACAACCATTCGCCATCGTTTATTTCCTTTCGAATCGGCTTTCTTCGGAACTACCCAAAGCGGAGAATTGTAAAGTGATTTCGATGGAATAATAATGCCTAAATTTTTCAAATTGCGGACCTGTTTCGTCACTTCCTCTTCTTGCGTGGGCGGAAAAGGGTACTGCCGAGTAAAGACGGGAGTCTCATCCGTAGTTAGGATGATGTGCGCCGTCGTGTCGGTTCTTGCCAGAGGATCGCCGGGAACGAAAAATCTATCCGCGTACTTTTGGACGGAGCTTTCGACAAGTGCGCGTGATTCGTTGCTTAATTGTTCGGGCTTCAACGTCTTCCGGATTGTAGCTAGTCGTTCTGTAACCGACGTGGGCAAGACTTCGTATTCCCCTAGCTAGTTAGTTAGTTAGTTAGTATCACGTTTCTCCCGGGAGAGGGGAAGTGCGATTTCCCCCCCAAGGCCCAGCTGTGGCTGCTAGTGCCGGTAGCTTTCACACAGCCCCCGCCACAATAGCCGGGACTGCGGTGGGCGTTACCCGGGGAGGCAATTTCCCCCGGCTTTCCAACCCGACCAACTTTTTTGGGCCCGGGCCACATGGAGGCGAGGAAGTACTCGCCTGGGGGGCGGAGAGTCACTAGGATCGTCCCTTCCCTACCTAAATGAATATCTATGGAATATGGTCGTCGGGGCAATCGATCCTTCGTCTCCAAAGTGAGTACCGGCTCACTCTTAGCTTCACCCACAGACCGAGTCTGTACCAAGGGTGGAATCATCGTGCTTGCGTACGTTCCATCATCGAGAGAGAGCTATGTCGCCTGTTTCAACCCCCTATTATATTACCTACCTATGTCCCGAATATTTCAGGAGCCCCCCCTCCTCTGGTACCCCTCGCAAAACTACCACCCCCCTCAAGGACAGGGAGAGAGTCCCGGGACTCTGATAGAGATACATGGGGAGGCCGTTCTAGCCGACCTCAAGGAGAGACGTGGTCGGGTTCGGCGATCACCTCCCCTGGGAGCCGCGATGGACCATAAATGAATCCACCGCCAGTGTGAAGCTAATCTAAAATTATAGCTGGGTATGTGAGTTTACTAGAATGGAAAACGAGATAGAGTAGATCGCGCCCTCCCCCCACCCTAGAGACTGCAAGGAACGCGACGCGAGACGATGGCCCACCGGACTTCGCCGAAATTTCTCCGAAGAGGAAATATCAGGTTCATCAGGGACCACCACTCACGTTCTGGGTCATTAATCACCCATCCCTAATGGTTGACGCTCTCTCTCTCTCAGGCGTACCACGGATCGTTGCAGCGTGTGCCAAGCGTCTTCGTGACCCTTCGACATATGTGTTCCGGGGTCACGAATGTTTACCGGCACGTTGGGCCTATTTTCGGTAATGCCATACCTTACGTCCGGCGCCTCGTTCGTGAGAACTGCCTTCCGGAGTACGATGACCGCGGGGCTCGTTGGGCCGTGGTCCCGCAAAGACATACTCTTCATGCTTCCGGGACTCGGTTCGCCAGTATACGCCCCGCTTGTCCGGAATCGCATTCGGGCCCCTACGCGCTATATTCTACTCAAGGCGGCACGCCCAGGCCCCCGAAGGGTTTAATACCTGGAACGGCCATCGCCCCCCTTCCCTCGGGCCCGAATGAGCGCTCCTGACGTTTGTAACTCTTACCTCTGTTCCGGTGTCCTCTCGTTGAAGATCCGCCCGGTCCAGTTTATGACCACGCGTCCTTAGTCGCTATCCCGCATGCTATTCGGTATCGGTGCCCTTTGCCCACGGAATGCTGCCACAGGTTTGGATGTGTGTTCGGTGTACACACGCCTGTGTCAACATCCGCGATCGGACTCCCCGATTCCTATCTTAAACTAGTTCGAGAACGGAGGGGGAGTTTAGGCCTATTTGTCCCGTCCTTGGACAAATATTTCTGCCTACCCCCTCCACGGACGGTCTTCGGGTTCCGGGCCCTTGCCACCCCCGGGCTACTTCCCGGAACCCCCCCAGTCCGTTGTTCTCCGTGGATCCTATGATTTTTGTCACTGTGATCCCTGTGGAGGGTACTGGCTCTTAGAGAAGAGTTTTCCGTCGTCCCAGGATCACAGCGGAGACCGATAGGCTAAATACGGCTGGAGTCGACAGGGTTCCCCATCTATCTTTTCCCCCGTGGTGCCTCTTCACGAGTGGTCTTCGGGAAGCATGTCGGCAGGCTTACACCCCCTGTCTGCTTTTACCCTCCCGACTCGTATCTCATCATCCCGCTTGTGCAGATCGGATCCACGTTTATATGCTACGTTTAGAGAACCTGAAGCCTCCTGTCCCTTTACCCTTGTAAACTCTCGGTTGGTGAAACCGGGCATCCACGCGGGTTCAGGGGGGGACTGAGAGGGAGCTTTGTGCCTGGGCGAGAGTCACCGAAAACTCTCCCCCTACACCCTCCCTCTTCACGTGAGGTCCACATGGATCGAGCTTCGGGACAAACATTCTTTCCATTCCCATTACGTATCCCTATTGTGCTGTGAAGCCAGGTTCCCTTGTGTCGCTAAATTACCATTTAAACGCGTTTTTTAGTTTCTTATGACCCTTTTTTTTATAGTCCACCTACTTCTATGTCTTTCCCTTCTATCCTTCTATCTCTTTTCCCCTTACCCGCCTACACCCTATTTATACCCCCTTAATCTATTTAACATGCCGGGATTTCGCACATATCGCACTCAATTCATACATGTCCTTATAAACATCCATTTTATTGTATAATATTACATAAGTTATTCGCGGTTTTACATTTATAAATATATTCTTGTATAATTTCATCCACCCTCCATCCTTCCTTCATTTGTTCCTCCTTATACGTTAATCACCCTGTTTTAAGATCCTTTGTTCATTCGTCCTTTATAACTTAAACAAACATCCTTCATATTCGTCCGTATACATATCTTACTACCTGAAATAAATAAACTGATGGGATTAGTTTTCTCCCTCCCCACCCCTACCCTCTTCTTGTCCCCCTCGGCCCCTTCCCCTTATCGCTTTCCTTTTTATGGTCTGCTTTCCCTCGCCCTCCATCTTACCACACCTCCTCTTCCTCTTCCTCTTCTTCCCTCGGTCTTGTCTTGTCCACTTCCTGTGCAAATTCCTGTAAACCTCTTATGGTCAATTGCGGTACGTCATCTTCGTCTATTATCGCCTTACGAAGTTTCTTGAATCTGGGTTCCATTAATCCCTGGCATCTCATTAGTATATGTTCTGCCGATTCCGCTACCACCTCATCACAGAACTCGCATCGCTCGTCCTGTACCTCTCCCATCCTCGCCAGATGGTGATTTAGTATCGCGTGTCCCGTCAGCAATCCTGCCACCCTTCGCGTGTCTTCTCGTGGAAGGTTCATCAAATCCCTCCAGTTTTTATATATAGGGTTTGGTCCTATCATCATTTTGGCCACTCTGCACCCTTCTGCAGAGTCCCATTTCCTTTTTCTCTGCTCCTGGCACCATTTTCTTCTTCCAAGGGCGAATACCGCTTCTGCCAGCGGTACCTGTCTTGGTACCCCCTCCGGTGGAGCTCTTCCCGACCCTAAATTCGCCAGCTTGTCCGCCAGCTCGTTACCTAGAATCCCTTTATGGCCTGGCACCCAGCATAGCGTCACTTTATTTCCTCTGGATGCCAGTTTGTTGAGTTGTTCCTTACATTTTTTTGCCGTTACTGACGTATGCATAAGTTTTTGCACACTCAGCAACACCGCCTGACTATCTGTAAATATACGAATTTCTTTTTGCCTCGTACCTTTATCCATAATTAGCTGTGCACATCTTGTTATCGCAAATGCTTCTGCCTGGAAGACCGTCACGTGTCTTCCCAGACTCGCATAATGTTTTTCCGTGCCTCCATTCGTCCATCCTGCTCCTGCCAGTCCGTTTCTAAACGAACCATCCGTGTACCAATCCATCTGGTCATCCATAATTGTTTCATTTCTCCTCCATTGGTCCCTGGTAGGTATTTTCACCTGGAACAATTGTTGTGGTACCATGCTAGGGGCACACCTATCTTGTTCCATGCTCATCCAGTCCCTCATATCCGTGTTTGCTTCGCTAAAAATTATCGACGCATGTCCATAGCTGTTTTCCTTCCAGCTGTTCCAGCATTTCAGCCTATGTGCCGTTCTCACTGCAATGTCTAAAATTGTTGTGTCTAATGGAGTTGTGTTAGATAATACCTCCATTGCCCTTAGCGGGGTAGTACTCAGTGAACCCAGGGTTCTTCTGAGTGCCAGCCCCTGAAGGCTGTTTAATTTGTTCTTCACCGTGGTCATTTTGGCCGCCTGCCACCACGCTATGGCCCCATGAGTTACTCTTGGCACCACTATGGATCTGTAAATCCATCTTGTTATACGTGGGGAGAAACCCCATGTACCTCCTATAGCCCTGCTTACCATATACAGGTTGTTCTTACCGCACGCAATTTTATTAAATACGTGTCTTCTCCATAACAATTTCTTCGTGAATGTTACACCTAGAAATTTAACTTCATCCACCAGTGTTAACTCCTTACCTTCATATCTTAAAGGTTCCGTTGCTGGTATCTTAATACGTTTTGTAAACGTATCACCGCTTGTCCGGGTTGACTGATAAACCCGTGCTGTCACACCATACTTTAAGGATCTCTAGTGCCTCCTGCGCTTTATCATAAGCCTCGTGGATATCGCTGCTCATTGCCAGGAACACCACATCATCTGCGTATGCCGATATGACGACCCCGCATTCTTCCAGTGCCTGTAGCAGTGAATTCACCGCTAGGCACCATAATAAAGGTGATAATATCCCTCCCTGAGGGCATCCTCTATTCACATAACCTGAAACTGAATAGCTTCCCCTTGTTGCCACTAACCTTCTCTTGGTCAACATATTATGTATCCACATTTTCATCCTGGGCTGGAGTTTAAATTCCTCCATTGCGGTCATCAATACATCCACTGATGTCATGTTGAATGCTCCTTCAATATCCAAGAAGCATCCTATGGTATAGTATTTTACTTTTAACGCTTTCTCGATTGCCAATGTTACATTGTGCAATGCTGTCTCGACCGAGTGTCCTGTCCGAAAAGCATGTTGCTTATCGTGTAATGGTGTTATCGGAAAGATATATTCCTTAATATATCTATCCATTAATTTCTCCGCTGTTTTTAGCGTGAATGACGTCAGACTAATAGGCCTAAAGGCCTTTGGTGTAGCGTAGTCTGACTTTCCCGGTTTGGGTAGAAAGATGACCTTCGTTGCTGCCCACTCCTCTGGAATGAGGCCTGTGGCGAACGAGGCCCTAATTAATTTCAGAAGCGCTTGTTCCCCTATAGGTAACAGCTTCTTCAGCACTACTGGATATATACCGTCCGGCCCTGGTGCTTTGTACGGGCTGAATGATCCAATAGCGTCCCGTAATTTGTGGGGTGATACTATTTTACTGGCCAGGGCCCAATCCGCCCCTGGCTCATGTACCTCCCCTGCTTCTACCACCTGATGTGGAACCTGAGAGAATCCTGGAAAATGCGTTGCCAGCAATTCCCCCAGTATTTCCCCATCATCCTCGGTATATTCTCCGTTCCCTTTCTTCAACGCTCCCAGTTGTCTGGGAGTCGCATTCATGAGAATATGACTAATTTTTGCCGCATTCGACACTTTATCTAATGAGGCACAAAAGTTCCTCCATGCCTTTGTCTTCGCTTTGAATAACTTACGCTTTAATTCCTTTTTTGCTACGCGTAGTTGGTTTTTGTCAAACCAAGTGCCTCTTCTTCTATGTGCGATCTTCGCAAGAAGCTTCACCCGTTTTACTTCTTGCGTAAGTTCCTTATTCCACCATGGAACTTTCTTCCTTTCCTCCCTGGTTTTTAGTTCTGTAGCCTCCTCCCAACAGTCCATCGTGATCTTCGTGAATTCACTTGCGTATTTATTTAACTCCTCTTGATTCCCATACTGTCTAGGCAATTCCATCAATCTATGTGCCACATTCACCCGGAACTCCTTCCATTCCGTTTTCCTAGGATTCCTCAACGGGTAGCTTTCCGTTGCACCTTTCCCGCTTAATTGAAAGGTAATGTACCTATGATCTGACATGGATACCTCATTGGACACTTTCCAGTCCGAGATTTCCCCGTCCATTTGCCTATTTCCTATAGTTATATCCAGAACCTCCGCCCTATCTGACCTCTGAAAAGTAGGAGATCTTCCCCTGTTGTAGATTGTCAATCCTTGTTGGATCACGAAGTCCATTAACTCTCTTCCACGGCTGTTTGTGTCCGAACTGCCCCATATCATGTTCCGCGCATTCGCATCTAAACCCATAAGAAGTGGGGTGTTTCTCTGTTCGCACCATTCCACTAATCTCGTTACCTCCTCCCCTGGGATGTCCCGATCTGAATTCCAGGGGAGGTACCCTGCCGCTAAAATCATTTCCATTTCCCCGTTCTGATTTTCTCTCCTAACCCTTAAGGAAATTACCGCTAAATTATTCGAGCTGTATTGAGGCAAAAACGTGACCACCAGGTCCCCTCTGCACACCACGCATGCCCTGAGGTCCTTACTGGCCTGAACCGCATAGATCTTACCCGCCATGCCAAGGCCTCTGACCGCGTGATGCGCTACATAGGGTTCCTGTATAAGCGCTATGGCCACGCTGTTTTGCCTCATATACTTTGTTAGTACTTGGGCCGCCGCGACCGCATGGTGCATGTTAATTTGCACTATCCTCATTTCCTGTAAATAGATGTTTACTTTATATATAACTACCTCCCTGTTTTTACTTTATTCTAAAATTTTATATTTTAATACTAAACCTTATTATTGTTCTCATACCCTTATGTCTTAGGCTGGAATTTCCTAATCTTATTTCCCTACTTAAGTATTCCATTAGTTTTTATTTATTTAAAACATAGTTTATATATTTCTTGCTATATATTTTGTCTCATTTTATTCCCCCCTATATTTCCCTTCCCTTTAGCTTACTCCTTTGTTCCTTCCCTCCCTATCGCCCCTCCCTTACTTCACTCCTTCCCCCTCCTCCGCCCTCTTCCCCTTAGTTACTATTTACTTCCTTTTTGTGAGGGAAAGAAAGAACGACCTCTTCTTAACCTTCAATATCCGGGAGGGGTTTTCTGACCACCCGCTCCCTTTTTTAAAATTTTATTCATTTATCCTTGTCTTATTATAAATACATCTTGTCCTTTTACCTACTTACTACTTACATTTATTATATTCTATCTTATCCTTAAATTTACATCCTTACATCTAGCTTATTCATAGGAGTACTCTGAACTTTCTTATTTTTAAACTTTTTTATTTATTTATTATTATTTTTTTGTTTTTTTAACCTAGTCTATACCTAGCTTATTTATACCTTACTATTACTTACGTCTAGCTGTATTCTTATCATGTTTTAATCTTACAAACCTAAAATTAATTTATCCTAAGGTATTATTTAAAGGTAAATATAGATTCTAACACTATGCGCATTCCTATTGCTACTTATGTATAGTTATTATTTTTGTGTTTTTTTTATTTTTTTTCCTTATTCTTATTGTATATATTTTCCTATCCTACATCCTTATATAACTTATATATTATAAAATTCTACAAACTAGGCGCACCACCCCTCCACAGAGCCGTATCTTCCCGTTACTTCTCCGTATCCCCTGCGCTGAGTGCGCCCTCATCTTCACAGTAAACTCCCGTCCTCTCTCTTCCGGGTCCGTTCCCTTCCATAAAATCCACTCCCCCGCCCTCAGCGCAGGGTGCTCCAATTTTAGTACCTCCACCAGGTCTTTAAAGAGCATGGTGCTATGGCTGCACCATACCGTCACCATGCTCTTCCTTTCCAGCTCCTCCGCCGGACAGCTCACAACCCTTGACCCCCTCCATCTGAGACCCTTTTCTGTCTCTTCCTCCATTAGTTTCATAGTTTTGTCGCATTTGGTGGTAAACAGCACCCCCCCCCCCTTCACCCCCATCTGACCAATGCGAATTTTCTTCTTGCTCTAATCGAGCTCCTTAGGAAAATATCAAAGATATAGTTCCCCGCCTCCCTAGTGACCTCCCTATCTTCCAGCCTTAGGGCCAGCGTGCACCTTTTCGCTCTGTCCCTCTCCGTTTCCTCCCCCTCTCTCCTTCCTTGCTCCTTCTCCCTGTCTTCCCTGTGCGTCCCCTCTCTTTCCC
>NW_015373945.1:342215-353060 GCF_001272555.1 Dufourea novaeangliae | reverse complement strand
CATCCATTGCCTCTCCTGATCCCGAGTCCTCTATGTGGACTTCCGGTGATTCTGGTTCGATATCGGTCCACATTTCTATAAACAATCATCATATTTTTTTTTCCCTTTTCCCTTTTCCTCTTCTTTTTTTACCTCTCCCACTCTCATGTTTACCCTACTAACCTCCTCCCCTCCTACCCCCCTTCCCCCCTCCCCTTACTGTTCAGTCCCTAATTATTCCCCAGCACCTGGTGTCCCAGGTCCCGGGTCTACAATCCCCCCTTCCTACCCTCCTCAGATCCATATTATGTCATCAATCTCCTCTTCTTCTATCTCCTCTATTCTCGCCCCGATTGTCTCTGACACCTCCACCTCCCTTCTTTCAAACACCATAATCCAATCTTCGCTCACCAGAACCCCTTTCTCCCCCATCATTTGCTTTTCGAATACTCCCCCCTCCATCAGTTTCCTCCAGTCCTTCAAGTCGTTGCTGTTCTCCCAACCCACTGCCGTCCCCGTCCCTTCCACGTCCAGAGGTGGGAAGTCTTCCTCCACCTCCACCTCATTCCCCCAATCACTCACAGGGGACGTGACCGGGCTATAATTTGGGGGAGTCTCTTCTCTGGCATCCTCCTCACCCAGGATAACCGTGAGGTCATCCCCCTCCTCCTCGGAAACTGCTTCCACCTCCCCTCCTGTTTCCATCCTCTCCTGAACTCCTCCCTGGCCGCTCGTCCCTGCTCCTACTTCTTCTTCCTGAGACCACTCATCCCAGGTCCTTGGTGTCATAGTCTCGCCCATCTCCTCCATCAATTTTAAATTCCTCCTTTTTGATGCCTCCTGCAGACTCTCTTCCCTGCTCATGCGAGATTTCTTCCCCGCTCTATGCTTTTTGTATTTATTTATTCGTTTCTGACGCATTCTTAGCGCCTGACGTCTCTTCATACTCATCTCCTTTGCCATACCTAGGGGACAATATTTTGATATATTTCCTACGGCCTCCTTTACATACAGTCCCTTATTAGCTCTTTTCCTACTATTGGGGGATTGATTCGTTCCCCAGTTCCTGTGACCCCCTGTGCCTCTTCCCTCCACTTTTACTCCCATTCCTTGCCATGTCATAATTCCTCCCTACTTGTGTTTGTCTGCTAAGTCCGCTTTTTATATATGCCCCCTCCTCTCTTCGTGTGAATTTTCTTACTCCCTCCTATTTCCCTTAGTAATCTTACTCTTTACCTAGTGATCCTACCTTCCTGCCTCCCTACATTCATGAAAAAAGGGGGGTCGGCGAATCGCGGCCTCGATTTTGTCCCTCTTTGTAATGCGTTTTTACATTATCCCCATACTACTTCCCTGATAATCCTGATACTAGTTCCTGCCTTTGCCTTTCCCGGAAAAACTATTCGATACCTTTTTGTTTCCTCAAGATATCTTTACTAGCTCCTTCCCTAACCACCTTCATTCTTACTCTCTCACCCCCTTGTTTCTCATATCTATGTCGCAACATGCATCTATCCACGAGAATTCTTTGCATTTCCTCGTGGAGTCGATGCATGCGTTTTGCGCTATTACCCCCCGTCCCTCATTAATTTTATATATATATATTCTCTCTCGTACGCCTCCTAATCATCCTAATCCCGTTCTTTCGTCGCGTCCATATCTCTTCCCTCGTCGTCCTCCATTTTCTTTTCCGCTTCTTCTCCCGACGCTCCGCCCCTTCGTGGTTCGCCATTTTCTCCCGATGTCCATTCCCTTGTTGATACGCCCCCGGTAACCGCCTGACCCCTCCTGCTGCCATGGCCCGTGCCTGGATCTCTTCTAAACGATCTGCTTCTATCTTGTATGTACTTATTCATCGATCGAAATTGACTGACTTCAAAGACTCTGCACAGTGTAATCCGCCACTGCGAGCTTCCTGTCGTTGGGTCGTTCTCCCTCTCCACGACGTGCCCCCGACGTACTCATGGATTTCTCCCGGCACGTCGGTGAATAGCACGCCTCACCTGATCGCCGTCTCCTGGGGGCGAACCCTCTTCTCTTTCGATTTTAATCGAGCATAATGCGAAGAGAATTCGACTACCCCAGTGTCAGTAAGCACGGATTCGTAAATCTCATTGCCCCTGGCTGAGACCGTACGCGAACAAGCGGATTAGGTTCACGCTTACCATACTGTCGTATACCTCACCCGGATTACCCGTCGCCTCAAGCCTTTATTGTCAACCCCGATTCGATTATATTTTCCATATATATATGTTTATAAGTACATCTCTTCGCGATAGTTGTCTCGTTTCTCTCGTTCGGATACTCGGAAAACTCTTCTCTTCGCTTCGAATGAACCGCCTACTTCGTTCCACCTTGCAATGGTTGTACTTCGACGAATATCTTCTCACGTTCCCTTATTTTTACCGTATCCCGATCCCTGATCCTACTTATTTCTAAGATTTACCTATCCTTGATTCGATACGCTTATTCTTATATATCTTATGTACCTCTGATTATATTTTTCCCGTATACGTGACTTTACATACATATATATAATGTATCTCATCTTTATATTCCTATTCCCCCGTATATTTATCCTATTATGACCCTTCTTTAACTTCCTTCATTCACCCGATAATTTTTCCCTACGTCGCATCCGCGTATCGATCTATTTCGATATTCCGTGCGCGCGCGCGCACCGAGCGATGTTGTGCGCGCGAGCACACTCCCGGCGTCCCGTATACACGTTGCGACGCATTTTCGTCTCCCTAGATTCCCATTCTTACCGCTCAATATCCCTAACGCTTTGCGTCGTCGTATTTATCTCTTGGTGATATTACGCAACCTCTCTAGTAATTTTCCCTAGTTATCTCAGTGCCTATTTATCCCCTTTGTTAACCCTCTACAGAATTCTTTCAACCCAGTTTCCGTATCCCTTGAGCGTGTCAAAACCTGTTATTGCTTGTATATTTATTCTAATCATTGTTACATGCATTAGTTTGTTCGGTCGATTGTGCGTGTTCTTTAGACAAAAATTTTTCACTCGTTCACCGAGTTTGTTATTCTATCCACATTTGTGTAAATACTCGTGATTCGTGTGAACGTTCCGGGAAATGGATACAAGAGTCAAGCCAATTATCCCGTGCACCCACCCCTGATCATTGTACCGAATCATCGATACGTGCCTATCTTTGTCTTTTGAACCCATTTTCGCGTTCCTCTTGGGGTAAAATACATTTTATCGATTTACAAATGTTTCTTTAAAAACTACTCAACATTCGTATTCCCCTAAGTCACTATCCTCATGCGCGAAGAGTGTTTCCTCATCTTAAGCCTAATTGCAGCATATAATCTCTGCTCTGACATGATTAATTCATTAATGTTTTCAAATGAAAAGTCTGCTGGTATGCCACCAGTTGCATATTTACATATAATCTTAATCCTATCTTTATCTGGAACATGTTTTTGAGACATATATTGCTTTATAATTTTTACTACGATACTCTTGCGTAAGTTTTCATCTTTTACATTCTTCGTGGCAGCATATGAAGCACATATTGCAAAATTTATATCACTTTTGGAGAGATAATGGCCACCATCTTGAGTGCTTTGATTTATAGCAGTCACTACCTGAGGCATCTCCATTTCTAATTCCATGCATAATGACTCAAGATCTTCTTTGCAAAAACAAGCACCCGCAAGAGGTGTTAATAAAATCTTATCACTATCACATGCAAATGATACTAATCTAGCAAGTGTCTCATGTACTATTAGAGCTACTTGCTTAAGAGACATAATCCTTGTATTTACAGTATTAGCTGGCTTAAACTCAGCATTTTCTTGTTTATATGTTGCTATGAATACAAAATGGTTAACTTCATTATTCTTAAAAATAAATTTCCAAACTTTATCACCAGTACCTTTTTTGACCTTCCTTGACTCTGGCCCGACTTCATAGATAACCTTGGAGCAGAATTCAACAGCTTTTGAAGCAATGTCCCTAGTAAGGGTTTCCATATAGTCATCACAATGAGTCTTAAACTCAGTTCTGAGCTTTTGGATGTCGAATTCTATCCCAGTGTGTTTCAACATAAATTCTTTTGCAGTAATGCCTACAATGGTGTACTCTTTAGCTATAGTGTGAGCAACCAGATTAGCTGGTTTGCTACCTCCAACACTATAACTCACCGTAGTTGCAAGAGAAGTCATATTGTTTATTTATATTATAAAACTTAATGTAACTAAATAAAGAATATTCAAATATATGTCTAAGTTCCTCGTAACTACCTTGGAACTCCTCTAAAGCTAAAACTACTTGACTACTACCGTTTACTAAAGCTAAATCAAATGAACAACTATGTTCACCAGTATAATTAATCTGATACAGAGAGCTGAAAGTGACCTCAGTATTCTTGCGAGATATAACAGGCACTTTAAACATAAACCCACAACTACAAATATTTCGATTATTCACAAACTCTGCGTTAGTACCCTTTTTAATTGTTATGTTAAGTTTCTCAATTTTCTGATTGATAATTATGTATACAGTAAAACCTGTTTTTGTGCGGTCCTTTTTTATGCGATTTTATTTTTATGCGATTTGTTTTGTGCGATTATTTTTGTGCGATTTTTTTTTATGCGGTATATGAATTTCAACGGCGTTGGCATTACTGTAATGTTTTCTATCAGTGTACATATAAATATGCACTTCAAGACGCTCTGTTCATTTGGTTTAAACAGTTTCCCGACAATGTACATTCAATTATTTTCGCTCGACGCGCTAGCAGCATACGCTTCGTATTCCGAGTTTTATCCACGACTCACGTGATTAAGGATTCATTTTATAGTGAGATTAAAGGTAAATAAATTAATTACTTTTGTTTTTATTTGTATATAGTTTTATGATTTTCATTTTATTTTTAAACATATGTACTCCCTTAAAATGAATAATTGTAGCCAAAAAAAAGTGAAAAGAAAGACAATTCCATTAGAAACAAAAAATCTAATATTAAATAGACTAGCAGATGGTGAACCAATTCATCACAAGAAGATGCGCGTTAAGGATTACGACGACTAGCAGTGAATTATGTAATGTGCATTTTGAAAACTTCTCCATGTCTACAATGAAAAATTAAATGTTTTTATAATGTGTAATTTAATTATTTATTTTGTTTGGAAGCACTTTCTCATGTATTTCGTAAATAATTGACGTATTTTCTAAGTGCGACTTTTTTTATGCGGTCCCTCTCCGCCGCATAAAAAAAAATTTCTGTAGTATGTCGTACAAAGTTGTTTATTATATGTAGTATTTATGAAATTTCCGAATATTTTTTTGTGCGGTTTCTTTTATGCGGTCCCTATCTACCGCATAAAAACAGGTTTTACTGTATTGGATAATACATAGCAGTCGCTGCGTGCTGCCATTTTCTCCGATTCAAAATGTGGGGGATTGGAAGGACGGCTGATTTCTTGTGGCGGTGAGTGGCCTATCATCTTGTAGCAGGTAAATAGTTTGGTATGTGAGACACTAAGCCTTCTGTGTCAGTGGAAAGCTTAGGCAGGTTACGAGCCGTGATCGAAATAAATGTTAAATTACGAAACCAAAGAATTTTAGCTTCGATATTTCGATCTGAAGGAGTGTGTTACACTCAACTACTCAACTACACAGAGTTTTCAGGAGTCGAAATTTATTGAACTGAAGTACAGGAATCCGGATGTCAGCGACTGTTCCGATCGAACGTTAGTGGCGAAGTGTCTTCCCGATGCTCCGACTTTTTCGAAGAAGCTCGCATAACCGGAAATTAATTGTCATTGGCTAATCAAGCGCGTAGGCGTCAGCCAATGAGATGCTTCCTATTCGTCGAATCGCGCCACCTATTCTTTGCGCCCTTGGTGCGCTTTTCCAGGAATAGGGGGTGCGACTTCGCGGGGGAGACGTACCTGCTGGAAATTTGGCAACTCCGCGGAATTCCCTCCAGGCCCGAGGCGCGTGACGTGGCCGGTCGCAAGCCGCCGAGCCTCGCATCGTGGGCCCTTCGGAAACCCCGGGTTTATGACACCCGCATCTGCTATTGAGGCCGAAAACGAAAGTCTCGAAAGGAAAAACATGCGTTTACTAAAATTCTAAAGAATAACGGCTTTCTCAAAAATAGCATTGCTGGCGCGCGTGTCATAAACCGAGCCGACCATTTGCACGCCAAATGTTCGCATCTGTACGTACCGATGGTCCCTACATCACCCCCTCGCCAGTGCAAACGCTATTCTATGATTCTTAGTCTAAATCTGCTAACTTATCACTAATCTATATACATGGACTATTTACACACTTACAAATTACTTAACTATTTACACTGAGTAATTACTAACGACCAACCTGTAGACGTGAAGGAAATCTCACGCGTCTACCTGATCGTGTTCGCACTGGCTCTTGCGCGGAAATCGGTCGAATGTCTTCTGTACTCGCCTGATTGTGAGTGGTACGCAATGACGTCTGTATTCGCGTCTCGGTTGACTCGTCGTGAGTCTCGAACAAATACGCCGGTTTGAGTCTATCTATCGATATATTAATATCCTTGCCTCTCAACCGGATTACGTATGTTTTTTCGGAACGAGAAATAACAGGGAACGGACCTTCGTACGGGTTCTGCAATGGACCTCTTACAGCATCCACACGTACGAACACGTGCGAGACGGTGGCTAAATCTTTGAAGACAAAAATCTTCTTCTCTCCGTGCCGCGATCCCGCGACCGGTCGAAGTTCACGGAAATGTATGCGGAGCTGTTTTACCATTTCTCCCGGTTCCGTATTATCTCCCGTTGCAGTAGTGAAAAATTCCGCTGGCAATCGTAATTTTTCACCGTACACTAATTCGGCGACTGATGCCTCTAAATCTAATCGGTAAGCCGCTCTAATCCCTAACAAAACTACAGGTAACACGTCAGACCAGCGCTCGTCGCTGTGGCATTTAATTGCCGCTTTAAGTTGTCTGTGGAACCGTTCCACCAAACCGTTCGCGGATGGATGGTACGCGGTCGTTCGTAAATGCGTCGTACCTAACAATGCGTTGAGCTGCTTAAACAAGTGGGCCTCGAACTGCCTACCTTGGTCGGTAGTAATGCGCAAAGGCGTACCGAAACGTGCAACCCAACCCATGACAAACGCTCTCGCGACAGTTTCGGCCTCGATATTTTCGAGTGGAAAAACTTCCTGCCATCGCGTAAAACGGTCTACGCACGTTAAACAATACCTGTTGTTTCGCGACATTGGCAACGGGCCTACTAGGTCGATATGCACATGTTCGAACCTAGTGGACGGCGACGAGAAATTACCGATGGGACTCGATACGTGCTTATTGACTTTAGCGCGTTGACACTCTAGGCAACTACGAGTCCATTCTCGACAATCCTTTTCAATCGACGGCCACACAAAACGCTGCTTAACGAGCCTCATCGTGGCTTTAATTCCGGGATGCGCAAGCCCGTGTGTCGATATGAACGCCTGTCGTCGAAAAGATTTTGTGACGAACGGTCTGACAATGCCCGTAGAAACATAGCAATATATATCCGTGTCGCTATCCAATAGTTTAACACGTTTCAGCTGTAATGAGGTACCAGACGCAGCCAAAAGTCCTTTCAACTCTCCGTCTGAATCTTGTGATCGAGCTAAATCATCGTAATTTAACGACGCGGTCACGGATTCGACTCTCGACAGAGCGTCTGCTACCTCGTTTTCTTTGCCGCTAACATGACGAATATCGGTAGTGAATTGACTCACATAATGCAGATACCTGAACTGCCTGGGCGTACACTTGTCCAGCTTTTGTCTAAACGCGTAAACGAGGGGTTTATGGTCGGTGTATACCATGAACGTTCGACCTTCTACCGCGTGACGAAACTGCTTTACCGCCGAATACACCGCTAACAATTCCCGATCATACGCGCTATACTTTTGTTGTGCAGGCGACAAGGATTTCGTGTGGAAAGCCAAAGGTTGCCAAGAATTTCCTTCTCGCTGCTGTAAAGTTGCGCCCAACGCGAAATCTGACGCATCCACCATAATCGCGAGTTGCGAGCAGTTTGATGGATGCGCTAACAACGCAGCGTTGGCTAACGCGTTTTTGAGCTGCTGTAATGCGGTTTCGGCATCGGTCGCCCATTGAACCGAGGAGTCACTCCTAATTTTCTTACCCCTTAACAGACGGTTAAGCGGGGTTTGCAATATTGCGGCGTTGGGTATGAATCTGCGATAAAAATTAACCATATCTAAAAACCTGCGAACTTGCTTAACCGTGCGCGGTTTCGGAAAATCCAAAATCGCCCGAACTTTATCAGCGAGCGGTTTCGTGCCTTTGTCATTCACGGTATACCCGAGAAATTTAACCTCACTCGCGGTAAACACGCATTTACTCGGGTTTACGATTATGCCATATTGGTTTAAGCGTGTAAAAAGCTGTTCCACGTGTTTCCTGTGCTCAACTTCGTTTCTTGAGGCGACCAGAATATCATCTAGATACGCGTAACAAAAATCGAGGCCCCTCAAGACGGTATCTATGAAACGCTGAAACGTTTGAGCAGCGTTTCTCAAACCAAATGGCATAACCGTATATTTAAACAAACCGAACGGCGTCGTTATGGCTGTTTTTTCAATGTCACCCGCATGTACAGGTATCTGGTGATACGCGCGCACAAGATCTAATGTCGAGAATACAGTTTTCCCCCTCAACATCCGCGAAAAATCTTCAATATGCGGAATCGAATAGCGGTCCGGTATCGTACGAGCATTTAGAGCGCGGTAATTTCCGCAAGGCCTCCATCCGTTGTCCTTCTTCGAGACCATGTGTAGGGCTGAAGCCCACTGACTCTCTGAAGGTCGTATGTGGCCCTGGCTCATAAGATTTTCAAATTCCGCTCTCGCAATCTTAAACATCTCCGGGGACAATCTACGCGGTTTACAAAATGTCGGCGGTCCGGACGTCGTATTAATATGATGTATAACATCGTGTTTTACCTCACGGGAAACCGCTGTTGGCCGCGTTATGTCCGGAAACTCCGCCAGGAGCTGGTGATAGGGCGTATCTCCGGCGATGGTTTTCACGGACTCGATGCAGTCCGTGACGACTCTACCAGCCGCAAACAGCGATGTTGTCCGGTCCAAAAGTCGACACCGTAGGTCCACCAGCAGTCCGAAGTGGCTGAGGAAGTCCGCTCCGATGATTAGATTCGAAACATCGGCAATTACGAACTTCCAGTTGAAAGCCCGACGTAGACCCAAATCCAGGTTGAAGATCCGCACGCCGTACGTGCTGATGGTGGAGCCGTTAGCCGCAAATATCTCGTACGAAGTCTTCGTGAGTCGTCCTCTCACGCGCGTGCGAGGGTACACGCAGAGGTCCTACCCCGTATCAATCAGGAACTCTTCTTTCGTTTCCTGATCGACAACGAAGAGGCGACTAGTCTTCGGGCCGTCACTGATAGCCGCATTTAGTGCCGCTCCATCTCGTTTCCCGACGAGAAACTGCATGGCGCCCGGCACTTCGTTGACTCGTTCCCGAATTTCCGGTGGTACCAGCAGTGCCCCAACCTTGCAGGCGTTGGAGGACGTTTGCCACTGCGCGAACCCGAACGACGACGAACTCCACTGACTGACCGATCTCGCGGACGTGCCCTCGATAATTCAGTTATTCTCAGCTCCAGGCTCTCCAACCGCTTTAGCAAGGCCTCCGTTAACGTGTCGTTTGACACGCTCGCTACCTGAGTCCGACTGCTGTTCTCGTGAATCTGGTCCGCGATCTCTGCCAGCTTACTTAAGGGGTCTCCCTAGTGTGACGCGCTAGAAATAAGGCAATCTTTGAGAATTTTTTAAAAGAAAAATACTTCGTGTTACAGTTCCAAGTTTTGAGCATTTATTCATTGACATTTGAAGAATGTATTTAAAGTTTTGTAAGCAATAATAATCATTATATTTATAGTTATCGTGGTTATAAAACGACCTCGAAAAAAAAACACGTGTTGCTGGCGAACATGATTGCCGCTGTTGTAGCCATCTGAAACAGAAAAGGCAAGAAGATTCTTAATCTGTATGAGTGTGACTATAGCCGGAACTAGAACAAAAGAAAATCGACAAAAAATACAAAAATGGCAAAACTTTAAAAAAAAATTTCACTTTTCGGCAAAAAATTTGTTAACTTTTTCAGCCGCAAAATTCGAATTTTGCGAATAAGGACTTTATTCTAGTTCCCGCTATAACAGGACATGTACTGAATATATATGTTAAGCCTCAAGTCATTTGGTTCAGTAGTTTTTGAGATATCATGTTCGCCAGGTCGAAAAAAGTCGTTTCGAGAAAAACGCGTTTAAAAGTTCAGATACTGTTTAACAGGTAATAAATTATACTTACGATTAATCACCTATGCCAGATGCATACAGGACACCTTCCTCTTCCTCTTAACTTTTTCAGCCGCAAAATTCGAATTTTGCGAATAAGGACTTTATTCTAGTTCCCGCTATAACAGGACATGTACTGAATATATATGTTAAGCCTCAAGTCATTTGGTTCAGTAGTTTTTGAGATATCATGTTCGCCAGGTCGAAAAAAGTCGTTTCGAGAAAAACGCGTTTAAAAGTTTAGATACTGTTTAACAGGTAATAAATTATACTTACGATTAAAATTAAAACTTACGATTATACTTACGAATAAAATTCCTGTATTGCTGCATTTGCATTCTTCCTAGCAATTCGAGCCTCTTTTGTCGCCTCGAGGTGCTTTTTTTCACCGAGTAAAATTCGCCTGGAGTCTTGCGTATCCGCAAAACTTTTGGCTGCTAGTCCAATCACTATGCCCATCGTCTTGAGTATTTTTACAATTGACAGATAGCCATCATTATA
>NW_015373945.1:248749-340538 GCF_001272555.1 Dufourea novaeangliae | reverse complement strand
ACAGGCGCTCAAATTGGAAAGTACCTTTTCTCATATGATGACAAATAACTCGGCCAATAAAAACTGTACAACAAAATTAAAAAAACGTAATTAAAGAGAAAAGTTTGCTTTTTAAAAGTGTTCCGTTGGAATTACCAGAAAAAATTTAATTTGGCCCATGCATCCTCTCAAACTTGACCAACATTTTTTAACATTCGCTTACTGCGCTTCATCTTTAAAAAAAAAGGAACAAACTACATAAAAACAATTTTTGAATTCCGTATTCAAAAACTAGAAACTTCGGGCTACAAAATGCTCTGTTACAATAGTTTTTATAGCTATTTTTCGCGAAGATATAGGCATCTGAAAATGACCAATATTTTCGGCAAATTTTAGTGATGCTTTAATTTTGGCGCCCAGTGTATTTCGTAAAAAGGACGCAAAAAGAACATTGAATGGACAAATTTATTCGATGAGAATTTATATAATGCATAAAGATACTTTTTTCATTTCTGACGCAAATATTTCCTCGTTTTTACAAAGAGTCATTAATTTATCCCAAATGCGCCTCCGGAAAAGTTAAATTCTCCATCTCTGGCAAGTCGGACAGCAAGCAGCGCGGATATTTTTTACTCTTTGAGAGTTGTACTATTATATAGACTTCAAATGAAATGAATTTTTAAAATTAAATCACCGAAAAATAGCTCCAAAGAATAGGTACCATTCGATAACTGCAACTTGGCTATACATTTTAAAACAAAATATTTTACTCTAAGTTAATTAGGAGTCGTGATAATTTGTTTTTCTTTGAAAAATCGCTGTAACGTGAATTGTTAAGATTATGAGTTGAAACTTAGACGAACTCTGGGGAAAGAGGTACATTATCTGTTCCTTAATTTTTTAAATAATCCATTCAGTAGCTTTTCTTATAAAGATCATAAAGATTCAGTATGCAAACGGCGGGCACGCGGCGGCAGCGGATTGGAGAGAGACCGCCGCATGACAAGCTCGTAGTGCCTGAAATTGATCTCGCCCGTTTTATCTAGCGGACCCGGAAAAATTCAGATTTTCTGTGCAACAAATTAACGTAGACCGATGATTTTTTTTATTTGGGGTACCTCGACGAGATTTTAAGAAATAGAGTGACCAATTTTATAAATAATTAGTTAAAACCCGAAATTTTTACTTCTTCGATTTTTTATGTTTCAAATTGATTCATTTTGTTTATTAATTATAAGTTATAAAACAGAGACAAATCTGAAAACTGCACATTTTTCAAATTGAAAGAACAAAACTTGTGTTATACGACTTACATTTGTAAGTCCCATGTATAGTCAACACTTAATAATTATAATAAAGATACAAATATATTGGAATTCTCAACGCAGTTTAGTATACGAAATAGAGACGACCGAACGCCCAGATGGCTGCTGCAATGTTTATAGCAAGGCGAGCGCAGCAACGGGGCCCGATAGCGCGAGGCCACAGTGTCGTAAATTAGCCACGCACCCTTGAGGAGTTTTCCGTTGACGACGACGAAAGGACCTCCCAGTCGAGAAGCGTTTTAAGAGTTTTACAGTTTAATCCGGGTCTTAGAATTTTCGGCACGTAATTAAGACATTTTTTCGTACTGCTGAAGAAATGACAAATTTTTGTAGTGGCGTTTTATGAGACCGTACAAATAGATTAATTCGAAAATTAAGGAACAGATAATTTAACTCTTCCTCCAGACTTCGTCTAAACTTCAACTCTTAATGTTAAAAATTGACGCTACAGTTTTTTTTTGCAAAAAAAAATTATTTCTACTCCTAATTAACATTTGTTTTAATATTTGTAAGCAAATCGGCAGTTGTCGAATGGTCTATACGGCAATTCTACACAATAAAATGTAAAGACGTTATTAAAATTTTTTACGAGAAATAAAGATACCTATTCTTTGGAGCTATTTTTCGGTGATATAATTTTAAAAATTCATTTCATTTCAAGTCTATATGATAGTACAACTCTCAAAGAGTCAAAAATACCCCCGCTGCTTGTTGTACGACTTGTCAGAGATGGAGAATTTAACTTTTTCGGAGACGCGTTTAGGATAAATTAATAGCTTTTTGTAAAAACTAACAAATATTTAGTGCTGAAATTTGGCACACTTTTTTATCGTAATGGAGGCCATATTCTCCTAAAATTTCAAACCTCTATACAGACCAGCTTTTGAACTTTATCGAACGTAAAAGAGGATAGCGTGAGTGAAAGATAGGGAAATCCGAGGATCAGGGTGAACAAAAGAAAGATATTGATGAAACAATACTAATGTGTGTAACAATACAATTTTTTATTCGTACATGGAATGGTATTCCATATGTTCATACATATGTAATTCCATGTATGTGTTTCAAAACAAATTGTAAAAATTACATTGTATATTCTGAGTATTCCACGTGTAATTTTAAAACATAGAATACGATGCAATATTCTAAGGAAATACGAGCCTTCGTGCGGTCTGAACGGGTGTTTGGTTTTCGTCACTGCGGAGTCCAGGAAGGGAAAGCGATAGACACTTGAGGGTGTCATAAATTAAACATTTCCCGGTACTGAGTCTCGTAGGCCAAAGGACTGTTTTCCCAATGCGATAAAGAACTGTTCATTCTTTATTACATAAAATCGTCAGCTTGAACGAATGTCTAAAATACAATACAAATTTGGTGTTAGAGGTTACAAGTTCTGGAACATTACCTGAAATGTGGTACTCGATGGTTTTCCGTTTGAATGTCCAGCAGTAATCAGTCAGCATATTAGCACAGCTTGACGGCCGTGTTGTCACTCCCAGTGTCCTTGTCCACTTTTCGTGAAACTTTAAAGACTGAAAAAAACTCAAGAATTAGAATTAGAATACATATATGTAGTTTCCTTCCACTATTTGCATTGTTTCTGGAACACTTTTAACCCCTGAACAAGTCAGCGGGTCTGCAGTGTCGAAATATTTATGAGATCGTATGATCCGTGAGTACAATTGCCATTATTTGCAATTGTCTACCACTAACAGAGTCAGTGGTGCTGCACGGTCGAAATATTTGTGAGATCGTATGATCCGTGAGTACAATTGCCATTTTTTGCAATTGTCTACCACTAACAGAGTCAGTGGCGCTGCACGGTCGAACTTTACAGTGCAGTGCGACGCTGCACGGTTGTAACATTTGTACTACTTCCGGAGAGAGATCTTTTTTGCTTTTTTAAAATGGCTATCTCCTGCATTATAAATTCAGGCTACCGAATGGGCATACCCCTATTGTACCGACTATCTATTAATTCCGGTAACATACATTCTAAATAAAATTCTATTAACTTTGGCTCCATGTCTGTTTGCCAAAAGGTATCGTCTCTATCTACTCGGATACATTTCAATCATTTCCGAGTCCAAATACAAAATATACAATATTTTCTACCTGTGATGTGTAGTTGTCCTTGTATCTGGTAGAAATAGTGATGGGTTCTATTTAATACAGTACCCGTTGCATCTTGAAATATTCGCCGGACAATTGCAACGGTCTCGATTGCCTCCTCTGGTGATAAATTTTCTGCGGTTTTCGGACATTTAATTTCCACAATGCCCTCGTCATCGATAACACCATCCGGTGAAGCTCCCAAGAAGGGAATGGAAGCGTCAATAAAAATTCCACAATCGCGAATTTCTACGCCTGCATGTTTGCTTAGTTCTTCGCGAGCAATTTGTTCACACTCTTGTCCGTATATCACCGCAGGTGCATTAATTAACTTTGGGTACACAAAAGATTTCACAGAATTTGCGCATCACGTGCCATTTCGCCGACGGCATACTCTTCCAAAATTCGATGCGGTGAAAAGTTTTGATTTATAATTTAACCATCTCGGATTCTTCGCTTGGCCGATGGTTTCTTCTTCAATGGCGTCTCTTCTTTTTTGCCAATTATGAAGCATTTCCATATGTTTTTCCTGCTCAAATTCATAAATATTTTCTGCCATATCTGGCTTTTGAGCATTAGGTCCGTAATCCGAATCTTTTTCGGAACGGAATTGCTTACGCATATATTTCGCATTCTTCGTTTGCTTTTGCTTTTCAGCCTTCTTCTGCGTGTGTTTCTTCCTCTGATTTTCCATATTGCGTAAAATGACGGACGCTTTTTTCTTCATTGCCGTATTCAATCGCGACAACACTCCTTTTGTGTTATATTGCAGGACAGCAGCAGCACATCTTCCTGTGTATGACCCTCTTTCGCCGAAATGTAATCTTTTTCCACTAATGTACTTGGCAATGATTCCGTTGAAACTTTCAACAGTGTTATTATTGCTGTTATACAGCAAGCTCTCCGCATGAGCTAATACTGGCCGAAATATTTCTTTTATTTGTTGATAAACTCCTATCTTCATCAACTCTGGAACGATGTTTCTTTCATTTTTTTTATTGGTTCCATCGCAGAAATAGTGTAGTTGTATACACTCTGCATGTTCACTAAAAACATGGCTGGGAACATTCTGTATGTCGCCGTACAAATTCTTGATTTTCTCGGCGATTGTTAGACTCTAACTATACCTATACTCTGCGGCTTTTACGATGTCCGCACGCATCCGCCGAATGCTACTTTCCACGGTTTGTCTTAGTGGTTCAGATGTAGTCTTCTTTACAATTTCTTGCATCTTTCTGCAGAAGTTTCGCAACAAGTGATTCGTGCATTCAATTTTTTTTACACAAATCTGCGGCTTATATGGGTCCGCATCTATAATTTTTTTATACACGCTGCTGTCCCCATCAGCAATCAAAGTTGAATAAACGAGCCCACGTTTTTCTACGCTGGTCTTGAAACCTTCAACTATAGCGTGGCTTTCCATAGCGGTCGATGCTTGATGTGTGCCCCAGTTCTTGAAGCACGTGTGTTCTCGGGGTTCCTTCTTCTTCTCCGTAGCATACCGACAAATCCTGCATGATTTTGTTTCGCACGCCGGTAAATAAAACTTTTTTGGTGTGATATCCAATTATCACGCCCATTCCAGACACAGAGTTGTATATTCCAGTGCGGTAGGATCTCTTCAACCAGCTTCCGTCGGCCACGACGGGGATGTGGGATATGCCGGATCCGGGAATAATGTCACCTCTTTCAATGGCCAAGCGTTTTTCTTCCTCAGCCGCTGATATCATCTCTTCTTCTGCAGCATCAATTAGAGAATTTACAATTTCATCGTGATGCTTTCTAAATTGTTTCTTCGACATGCAGGGTATGTTTATTGCTGCAGAAAATTCTTCCATTTGGGCAAAGCTGCCTCCAGTGAGAATTGTTCCAGCCACGGCGCTCTGGTTGGTGTCCATTTCTTCAGTTTCGTCGGGTTGACTGTGGATCTCACCTTTGTATTGGCACATAGTGCACATTACGCTGAGGGTGGTCATCAGACCCAACCGTTTCATGCCGGTTATTTTCAGGTGTCTAACTCCACAGTCTTTTCTATTTTTTGAATGGTCTCCTATTTTCTGAATTTCGGCAAACATGTGCTGCATGTCGACAATACTCAAGCCACTTGAGAAAGACGATTGTTCTTGTTTGTGGCTCGTTCATCACTACTTCTTCTATAATGAAGTTTTCTCGTTCGCTGGTTGCACTTTCTACATCTGTGCCTTCTTCTATATTTTGTATTTCTTGCATTTCTCCTGAACTCGCCGTTTCAGTTTCTACGTCCGATGGCAGGTGAATAATCTTTTCTTCGGCGTGTCTTTGTCCATCGGTTGTTGATGGTTCTTCTACATGTTCTTCAGCAAGTTCTTCTGGCTGTCTAATTACATTACTGTCATATACAAATTCTACGGAATCGTTCTTTTCCTGAAGGACTAAGCGCCGTCTCTTTTCGCGGTATGCTCTTTTCTTTGAACATCGCTTTTTGAATACCTTAATTTTACCCCACGATTTTCCTTTATGTTCGAGCGATTTTTTTCAGAATTATCTTCCACATCTTCTTCGATTTCCTCGATGTCCACATTTTCCGTGTCACTCCTTTCACTTTTGACACAAACTTTCACTTCACAAGTCACACTTCAAAACGCGCAAAAGAATCGAATACTGCATGTAGTCGATTCCACGTCTTGAAGAAAACTGTCGCGACGACGTAACACACGATGAGCCTTTCGTCATGTTTTGGTTGGCGGCGCGAGAGTAACGGCATGATAACGTAAACAGACGAGAAGTCACGCGAGAGTAGAAATTTAATCTTTTACAGTTTTCAATATACTTTCATGAAAATGTTACGAACAAATTGAGGAGATTCTCCTGATGAAAATTATTGCAAACACGACATCATTCGAACCATTTTTAATACAAACATAATTTTTATCGCAACGTTACATATGAATAAAAATTATTCGATTACATTCAAATTTGGCCGATTTTCATCGGAAGAATCTCATCAATTTATTTATGATATGTTCAATAAAATATAATGAAAAATGTAAAGGTATACATTTTTATTTATGCCTGATTCCTTACGTGCTCACATTGTATGCCGACGGCGCACAGCGGTGAAAAAACGTAAAAAATAAAAACAAATGCAACCACCAATAACTTGATTTTTGAATTGTGTTTTGTGTTTTTTAATTGTTGTGTTATAACCTTTTAAATAAACAGGTGAGCAATGGTTTTCATTAAAATTAAAAAATATAAAATTCGCATTTTTTTCCCATTTCGAATTGTTTGGAAATTTTGTACAATGAATGTTGTTCCAAGTCGTAAGATTTCTGTTATCGCAGAAAACTTTTGTGCATATTTAAAAATTCATGCGTTTTGTTACGTTGCTCCTCGTTGTTTACGTTGCCGAGTGACGTACCGAATTTCGGCGGAAAAACCCGAAGGGGCAGCGCACATGGACAAGGGAAACGACAGTGAGCATAGTGGGAGAGGAGTGGGGGTACTTAGTCCCACGATTCTGGCATCACTAGCCATCAGATCACTGTAACGTTTCACCAAGATCAGTAGTGAGTACACTAACAAAAAGTGAGTATTATAATACCGTACAGTGTAAAGCAATGGTTCCGAAAGTGTTGTTAACCACTGCCGTAAAGTATAGCATGGTACAGTGTAAATATTATTTATGATAAGGTCTTACATAAACAATTTTATTTAGACATGGACAACGTGACCGAAAGTGTCGTAATGGAAATCTCCGAACAAGTTCCACCGGAACCGGAAAACAAAAAAAAGGACAAGGAAAAGGAAGAGCAAGAAACCGAAAGTGAATTGGAGCCAACAATGGCAATTGTGAGTACAAGTGTTGACTTTTAGTTATTGTGTATGTATGTAAAAACTCTGCTCTTGCTCAGCCCTGTTTTAGATAATTACCACATTGTCATGAAATGATTATTGGTTTTCTTATATCCTGTTAGGAATATTACCTCTTTTCTTTGCACATTTTTACTATATTACTTCGCAACGCGAAGAGCGAGCGAAAATCGTCAAATCAGCGACACGTGAAAGCTACGCGCGTAGTCGAGAATCCTCGAGACGTTGACCGACGGGACGTTGACCGACGGACCGGACGGATCAGCAATATCGAAACACCGCCACGACGACTCGAGAATCCCTGACTAACAATAAAGGAAGGGGGGAAAAACATTATAAAAGGACTGTCCAAACCGGGCAAGAGATTCTTTAGTCTTTAGTCTTTAGTCTTTGCTCTTCTCTTCTTCTTAGTTAACCTCACGGTTTCGACTCTAGCGTTAGACGGTACTTCGTCTACTTTTTCTTCACGCATAACGGCGAGCTGAGCGACAGCGGTCACTCAGCTGTTCAGTATCGGGTTCCGTGACGTTTCCTATTCAGTGCGACGCGACTTTGCGATTACGCGCGGCCTAACAGGCGAGTTCGATAAGACACCGGACCGCGAAGTGTGACGTCCGAGACGGTGATAACGTATCCCGCAGTGCCCGACCCCTGCATCACGGCTCCGAGCGCCAGCAAGTATTCCGCCCCTTCAAGGACCCGAAACCCCGACTGAACCAGCCGCAAGCGTTAATCATTCATCATCATTGGTATGTTAAGATTTAATTGTATATTTTATTTTATTCATTGTTAGAATATATCTTGTTGTTGTTATAAACGAGAGTGATTTCCTATCCCTCCCGTTCCATGTCCTAATTACGTACATCACCGGTAAGTTTAGACAGGGCGTGCTTTAGCACCTTAAAAGAGCCAGGACCCGAAAATATAAATAAAGTAACGACCGCAACGCGGGACGTAACAGTTTCATTATTTTTTTTTCTTCTTCCAAGACAACGTCATTCGCAATATTGTCGATAAGATATCATTTTTATCACAATTTTTACTTAGATAAAATTTTTGCCAAGATGTTTATTAGATAAACAGTTTTGCCCAATTCTGTGCTCAATTCTGCTCATGAGTACTCTGGTCTCTCACCCGGTCCAAAGGAATGGTCCTATTTCGAATAGAATGGTAGTACGTACATATGTATTTTTGTTCGATATTTTTGGAACACCCTGTATATGTATATCACAGGTGGGTAACTGATCGCTCACCTCTGATATATATATACAGCTATAATTAAAACATCTAATTTTTATTTTACTGTTTCAGATCAGAAAAGTAATAAGGAGCTTACTTTTTCGCGACCGCCGTAGTGCCCAGCGCGGGAGCCAGCGCGGGGGCCAGCGCGGGGACCAGCACGGCAGCCAGCGCGAGGGCTGGCGAGGCGGCTGGCGCGGCGACCGGTGTGGAGGGCGGCGCGGTGGCCGGCGCGGTAACAGGCCATTTTATATTAATTATTATATCCAATAAATATTAAAAACATAAAAATCGTTTTTTTCAAATTACCATCCTTTCTTATATACATATTATATATTCAATTGTAATGAGTTGTGTAATAATGTGTAAGAAAATGTTGGACAAAACACGCAATTCGTCGGAATACAGAAACAAAAATAGTAACAGATACTTTTTTCAACTTTTTTATGTGAGCCTATAATGAACATTTGAAACATTTGAAATTTGAACAACTTATACCCTACAATTTTCAGCGTGTATGTATCTTAATTAAGTGTATAAGAGGTATTTGTTAAATTTTCACTATAGGATCAGAAAAAAAATAAACAAAGGACTTCTTCATATTTTTACTATTTTCTTCGCTATTCCAACAATTGTCATTTTTTTGAAATAACGAAAACATGTCATCTACTAAGTTAATCCTTCTAGCTTCTCAAAAAAACTCAAGTCGTTTGGTCCAATTTTTAAAAAAAAGTACGTAGTGGAACAGGTGCGGACGCAGCGAAGTTGATACGCTAAGTACGCATGCGACAGCAATCAGTTGTTAGTACAAAATCTATCTCCGGTGGGCGACGAATGAAAGATTGACAGAGCGTATGCGATTAATTGTGTTCCTTTTGTGTCTCTTTTATGAAATATTTGTGTAAGTATATAACACCTGCGTCAATTATGTCAATAAAAAATAAATAAATATCATTTCCAACAAGAGATTTGTATAGTATTCCATGTTTTTCGTATGTTGAATACCCGGAATATATATTGTGCCATTCTTACAATTTCTTTCTCAAGAATATCATGTCAAGTATCTCGTATGTAATTTCATTAATTAAAAAAATAAGCATCATTGCAAGTACGAATAAGAAGATTCATCCTTGCACACATTAGTACGTATTGTTTAATTCTCAGATTTCTTTCCCTCGCGCCATTCTTTTCCTCCGTTCGGCGTGAATCGAATCTCGCCACGAGCCGTAGGCCGTAGGTGTTCCATCGTTCTCCTGATGGGCAGAATTGTCATGTGGCAACAGCGTAACAAAACAATCGATATGATCCACCACGTGTTGCGAGGTTACATTTACCGACTCCCTCTGTTTTATCGATGCTCGTGGTAACACAGGCCAAAGTGACTGACAAATACCATAAACACCTCTAGCGGAGAATCCTTGAACTATACCACTGTTTATTTTGCGTCTGGACGCGTCAAATCGTAGGAACCAAAATGTGCCTTCCAGAAGTGATAAAGTGACTCAAATCGAATTTCCACGATAGTGTGATAGTGGTGTACAAGGTGGTCTGCTCTACTTTTGACGAGAAAACCATTAAATCGTGAAATATTTGACAAAATGTGACTTGTGCAGCCATCTTGTGTGTTTTCATCGGCGTCTGTCACAATCGCACATTTTCTAAAATTCTAATTCTTTCAATTAGAATGTGTTTATTGGCGTTTATACGGACCAGACCACCCTGTAGGGAAGTCTACCCGTGAGTTCTGTACCCGTGAAAAGTGCATTTGTGCAATTGTCGAGGCTCATTTTGGTTCCTACGAAATCGAATGTCTCTCTTGTGCATCGCATATACATACACGGTTGCCGTTGATTGTGTGAGTGCATGGACACAGCGAACGGGCAAGTGATGCCAGAATCGTGGATTTTCGCGCGAGCGCATACCCTCTCCATGCCTCCCGTAGGTATTCTACACATGCATATTCTAGCCTGCCGTGTGAGCTCTGCCCCCACTACGTCCTACTCGGCGACTCACCAACACAAGCGTTTTCTACCTCTATCCGTGTGCGCTCTGCTTCGGGTGTTCTCGGCAAAAGTCCACGTCACGCGTTTACGACGCGACGGCCGAGTGGCCCAAGCCAGGTCAAAATTCCCAAATCCCAAGCAACCTAAAATTTACGTCCTGAACGCGGAGAGCTGCATGATTTCTCTCACACGTTCATGATGAAGACCCCGTTCGAAACCCCGTTCAAATCCCGATGCGACGGTTTTACATTTTATTTTTAATTATTGCATAATTTCATTTTGTAATATGTCAGTAAAATAAAAACTTCGAAGATATTGATTTAAGAAGCATTTTACAAAAATGGGAGATGTATTTATTACTCTTTAATATTTAAATTTTATATTACACAAATACATATTCTCTTATGTATACACAAATTATTCGTACAATTAGATGTTACCTTCATTCTAAGTATTACAGTACATACATATGAAAACATTGGAAGAAAAATCCATCACATTAATATGTTACGTACAGTAAAATGAAAGCTTGGAAGATATTAATTTCAGAAACGCTTCATTGTCATATTCGGTAGTAGTACTATTATTCCAATTGCGGTTTAAACTATGTGCATATGTACTTCTTTTCAGATATAGAAAAGTAAAGGACCGACGCCGAGAGCAGAATGATTTCTCTCACACGCTCGTTCATGATGAAGAGCCTGTTCGTATCCCGATGCGACCGTTTTAGTTTTTATTTTTAATTATTGTATAATTTCACTTTGTAATATGTCAGTAAAATAACAGCTTCGAAGATATTAATTTGAGAAGCATTTTCAAAATTCGATTTTTGTATTAATGATATATTTCGCGTTTCTGAGAACCGTTGCAGTAGGTCCACGCACATGTGATGTTAGTAGTCCTTTACTTTTCTATGTCTGAAAAGAAGTATACACATAGTGTGAACCGCAATTGGAATAATAGTACTACTACCGAATATGACCATGACGCGCGTATATGAGCAGGTACTTAGGGTGAGACGTATCTGACCGCAACGCGGGCAACCCTATCGTAAATGGAGGCAATAACGAGACTGCACGGTGGCTCATTGTAACACATAATTTGGAAATGTCTTTATTACCGGAAAGTAGGACGGTATTGAATTCTTAGAAACCATTTTAACGTAAAGGGACTTTGAATTAGGTGCAATTATACGCGCGCCGAATACATTATTGTCCGATTATTTCAAAAGGGTTTGTTAGGAATTTCCCAGATTTTGAAAGAAGCATTTTAGCCGCCCAAAGAAATTAATATACCGTGAGTAAAGAAAGTCCATATTGAGGACGGAATACTTGTGACATTATTTACAGGACAAAAAGAAAAGACGATGTGTTGTATGTACATGCATATTATCCATGCTCACCGACATCAAATCAACAAAATGCATATGCGTGGACCAGCTTAACAAAAAAATCTGATTTTGAAAATGCTTCTCAAATTAATATCTTCCAAGCTTTCATTTTACTGTACGTAACATATTAATGTGATGGATTTTTCTTCCAATGTTTTCATATGTATGTACTGTAATACTTAGAATAAAGGTAACATCTAATTGTACGAATAATTTGTGTATACATAAGAGAATATGTATTTGTGTAATATAAAATTTAAATATTGAAGAGGAATAAATACATCTCCCATTTTTGTAAAATGCTTCTTAAATCAATATCTTCGAAGTTTTTATTTTACTGACATATTACAAAATGAGATTATGCAATAATTAAAAATAAAATGTAAAACCGTCGCATCGGGATTCGAACGGGGTTTCAGACGGGGTCTTCATCATGAACGCGTGAGAGAAATCATGCAGCTCTCCGCGTTTAGGACGTAAATTTTAGGTTGCTTGGGATTTGGGATTTTTGACCTGGCTTGGGCTACTCGGCCGTCGCGTCGTTAACGCGTGACGTAGACTTTTGCCGAGAAAACACCCGAAGCAGAGCGCACACGGATAGAGGTAGAAAACGCTTGGGTTGGTGAGTCGCCGAGTAGGACGTAGTGGGGGCAGAGCTCACACGGCAGGCTAGAATATGCATGCGTAGAATACCTACGGGAGGCATGGAGAGGGTATGCGCTCGCGCGAAAATCCCACGATTTTGGCATCAGTGGATTCATTGAGTGGTTTTCGTCTTGCATGCAACGCGGAATTACTGTACAGTGTTGTATCAAAAAACCATTTCAAATAATTATATACATATATGTCATCAGGGTTATAATTTTTCAGCAAGAAATTGAAATTATGAACTTATTACCAAAAACGCATGAAGAATTTAGTCAGGTTGAGTACTGGAACACGTTTTTTAAGAAACGTGGTAAAAAAAACTTTGAATGGTACGTATTATATATGTTTATAACTACTCGGTAAACTTAATTTGTAAAAAATACAGTATTTCCGTTTCTATTTAGGTATGGAGAATACCCAGAATTATGCAGTATACTCATAAAATACATAAGAATAAAAGATAATGTTTTAATTGTTGGTTGTGGTAATTCAACAGTTAGTATGTGTTTATACGATGCTGGTTACAGGTAAAATATATATTAAATGAACATATACTATTAGATATATCATGAACGTTTAATATTAATCAAGCATCAAATTCTATTTTTTTTTCACCTTGTTTAAACATGATGGTTGATTATTAATTTTCTTTTCTGTTGCATTATTTAAAAGCAGAACTTTCAAAACTCTAATATTAGGAACTGTTACTATTAATGGTCTGAATGGCCAAGGTAACAATAATTTCTTATTATCAAATTGTAGAATAAAGTAAAAACTTTAATAGAGATTCAAGCAGAGATGGGAAAATTCATTATCTAGATAAAAAGTTTGAATAATAAAGTTAAGATAAGTTAAAATAAGAGTGTAAATAATGAATAAACGATAAAAAAAAGTGGCATTTTTAACCAATTAATGATGGAACTTTCACTTTTTATAATAAAATAATACTTCTTTTTGAATGTATAGACACTTAGCAAACAATTATTTAGTCTCATTAACTGATTATACGTCAGGATGATGCTCTTCGATACTGCTACTTTTTACTATGTATTATTCAAATAAAATTCTGCCCAACTCTGGATTAACGTAGTAAGATTATATTCAATTTCTGTCTTCATAGCCCAGACCATAAATTATAAATTTGTATATAGATCTACAACTTACTTATAATATTCGTGGATACATAGTACCGAATTTTATATGGAATAATAAATTACTTTTAAATAAATTATTTATTGCTCGTGCGCGCGCATGTATATATGTGTGTGTGTGTGTGTGTGTTTTTGTTTGGGAAGATAGGCGGAAAATCTTTCAAAGATTCCAGGAGCCCGTGCTCTGTGGGTTGTGGTGAGATTTTCACCCACTACAAACCGCCTTCCTTGGTACATTCTCCTTACTGTGTGTCTCGTGGAACCGCCGTCATGCATTACTTCGCGTGCAGGATTGCTATTGCAGTAGCATCTTTCGAGCTACCCTATAGCGCGATTTCTGTTCCTTCCTTTAGGACGTAGTTGTTTGAGAACGATTACCGCATACGCATCGACTCGTTCCATGCTTCTTCGGTGTCCAGTCTTCTGAAACGACATTGATACGCCCTGAAGCAACCATGTCCAGACAGCATCTACGAGAGGTAGTAGCCAACTTCGCCGTGTTGTCGACGCAGCCATGGATTTAGCACGGGGATCAGATGGTGGGTCCATCTTACACGTCCAAAAATAATTTCGGGCGCGCCTTAATTGTTGTCTTTAAAGCGATGTTCGAGATGGCGTCAGGCCCAGGTGCCTTCCTATCTCCTATTTTCCTACAGGCCTTAACTCCTGATTGATGACAAATGATGTGTACTCCTTACCTCCTGACACTGGTTCCAAGGCGCCATAGATAGTTTCTAGCTGCCGTGGAAATAGGGTAGCGAGTATCTTGCGCAGAAGATTCGGGCAGGTCGGCGATGGTATGGTAGGACTTTTCAGCCTAGCCGTGACCGTGTGATACGGCCTGCCCCAAAAGTTGCTGTTCACACCTCGCTGCACAAATTCTTCCAGCCTTGGCGCTTGCTCGCCTTTATGGCGTGAACCAGCAACCTCTTCACCGCTTTATGCTGTTGTAGGCGTTGCTGATGTTGGTGTTTACCCTTCGCGCGTTGATGGAACCTTCTAGAATGTCGACATTTCTTCCAAAGTATGTGTGTGCGCGCGCGTGCGTTTGTGTGTAACTTTGTTTGTAAAGGAAATTACATAATTTAAAATATATAACATTTTATAAATCCAGTTATGTTGAAATACATCTGTGCATAAAATTTAAGTATAATATAAATGTAAATATTCTTTTAATTATAGAAATATTACTAACATTGATATATCACATATTGTTATTAAACAAATGCATGACATTAACGCATCAGTGAGACCTGATTTAATTTATGAACAAATGGATGCTACACAAATGACATATCCAAATGAAACATTTAGTGTTATTTTGGATAAAGGTACTTTAGATGCTCTTATGCCAGATACTAAGGAAGGAACAATGGTAACAGTTAATAAATATTTTAAAGTAAGTGCATATATTATATGTTTAACATGTTTTATAACCATATATTGGTGGTCCACCATAAACTTTCTGTGTTGATAATTTTTATTATTATGATACACTTTTTACATTGCACTTTTTTATTTATGAAATTAATATTTCCATTATTATAAATATCATCATATGGTTTACGTTACAAACAGTTATAACATATGCTGTTCTGGGCTATCAATGATCTGTGTAGCATAAATGGAAAGTCACGCAAAAAGTTTGAGGATGGAATAAAACGAATGAAATAAATAATTAACTTTTTTTTATTCTATGTATATTGTGTATCATATAACATATTTTCATTACTTCAGGAAATCACAAGAGTTCTACGTAATGGTGGCAGATACATTTGTATTTCTTTACTACAAGAGCACATTTTGAGGGAACTTTTGTCTTATTTTCCAAGCGTTGGATTTATGTTTCGTATAATACGGTGCCATGAGGCAGAAGCAAAAGCACGAGTAGAAGAAGGTAGCTTGATTCCAGTTTTTGTGGTGGTTGCTACAAAATTTACAAATTTATCACAAGCAGTATGTATTATGATCTATCATGGTATTGAACAAAATTGATTCAAAATATAAAGGCTTGTACTGTTGCTAATATATATGTAATAAGTGTATACTTGTTAGTAAGTTTGAATGAATTCATTATGTCTTTTTGTTACACAATTAGTATCTAGTAAATTGATCCTCAAGAACATATTCTTCATAATATAGTCCTAAGTTCATGCACAAAAGGATAAGATGTAACAGAGAATTTGTTTGTTTGTAAAAAAAATTATCATATGAAAATTAAAATAAGTAATTCAAGCTATTTGATAATTAATCAAATTTATTTGTCTTATTGGCCATTATAATTATTTTTTTAAAGTATAATATTTATAATTGTAATAGGTTTTAGAAGTAGCATTAGTTGATGGTCCTCTGAAGCGACTGTCAACATCAAATGATATGATATCTGCTGTACTTTCAACACAACAGTCAGCTTTAATATGTAATAATCTTCAAAAACGAAGTGTAGCTGATATAGGAGAAATATCGTTAGACTTGCATCGTCCTGACGATAATCATCCACGTTATACAGTTTATGTTTTGGATAAGCCTAAAATGCAGGGAAGAAAAACGTATGCAGCATTTATAGTACCACAAGGAAAGTAAGTTTATGTTTCATGTTCTTTTTACATTATTATTTAAAATAAATAAACGTTCACCAACAATACATGTGTACATGTAAGAGAGTTTGTATTTTTTCATTTTACTAGAGAAACAGATTGGTTATTTAGCACAAAAGAAGGAAGACATCAAGTGCTTAAAAGTGCGCAACGAGATAGACTTGCAATTGTTACTCTACGCAGAGAACATAAATTTGAGAATTGGGATGCTGTAAAAATTGAATTGGAAGATTGTATTCTGAATTTAGCTCCAGAAGGTTTATCTGGCAAAAATGATATTCCATTTTTATCTTTAGGATCTGATGTTGGGGTGAGAATTACATGTTATGAGGGAAAAAGCGAGCTTAGCGGCGCTTTTGTTGTCGAAGAAGTGGAAAGGGATGGTTATGAATTTAGAAGACTAGTATTTTTAAGTAACCCTTATGTTATCCAAAGTGAAGCGCGACTTAAGCAGGGTACTGAATTTTATTACTGTAAATACTCCATTAATAACTTTAATAACTTGTTTAGTCAATGAGTGATCTTTTTTAGCTAAATCTAGACGTGGTAGAATAAAGAAAGTTATTGACTCTGGTTTCCTAGCTTGTGATCATCATTTATACATGAGTATTGGTGTCATTGCTGCAATAAATCCTAAAGAATGTGATGAGATAATGATCATAGGACTAGGTGGAGGAAGTTTATGTACATTTTTGTACAATTGTTTTCTTAAAGTACGAACACAATATTTGAAACTTTGTTGTCACATAATGGCAAAATTAAAAATATTAAATATATGTAAAATATATTTTTTTTTTTTGCAGTTGAAAATTGTTGCTGTTGAAATTGATGAAGCTATGTTAAAAGTTGCTACTGATTATTTCGGTCTTCCTGTTGACACTAGAATGAAAGTTGAAATTGCTGATGGAATTCAATTCATCAAAGAAAATGCAATGTCTGGAAAGAAATTTAAGGCTGTACTTTTTGATGTAGACAGCAAAGATACTACAGTTGGGATGAGTTGTCCGCCTAAACAGTTTTTAGAAATGCCAATTATAAAATCCGTTTCAGAATGTTTATCGAATGATGGTCTTTTTATATTGAATTTAGTTAGTCGAGATCAGAGCATCAAGAAAAAAGTGAAGAATGATCTAAAATCTATATTTAAATGTATAGCATGCTACTCTGTGCAAGACGAAGTAAATGAAATTGTTATATGTTCCATAAATGAAAATGATACTTCTGAATGGGCAAATAAATTAGAAGTAGCTGCCACAACTTTAAACGAACAAGTGTCTGCAAGAAAATTATTGAGTAATACAGATATATTTGACTTATCATCTTTTATGCAGAATCTATCTGTACATTCATAATTAAAAAGTCTATCATTAACGTTTATAATAGACAAGGGGTTCTACTTTTACATTATGTCACCAGTTTCCCTATTTCCCTCAGTCCTTCAAAGAAATAAGGGAGAGTGAGCTAGTCCGTAGGTATACGAGATATGAATCTCGATTAACCGAGTGTCGTTGATTTCGTTACAATTAAATAACTATGTAATCAAAACTACAAGCTTTAATAACTGTACACAATGATATATTCAGGAAACTCTCCTGTATCTTTTACGGCTAAATTAAATTTCTTAGCATGTTTGTACTGTTACGACGCATTTTGCGCCGTGCCCCTTCCCGCCCGAAGTTTGACTCGGGCGCGGAAGACCGAGAACCGGACCGCCCCTCCGCCGCTCCCTGCCCGCACGAAATAATATTGAAGCGCTTCTGGAGGATTTGTAGGGGAAATACTGCCGTTAGAATCTGTACTAACCACGTGGTAATCTCGCGCCGAGTACCGCTCGCGATTACAGGGCCGTCACGATAGGGGTCGAGGCAAGGCGAAGGACGCAATATCGCCCGTACCCACCGACTCTGCTGCAGGGAACGCCCCGGAATCCCGTCGAGCGGCCGCTCGACCGGATAAGGGGGATAGGACAGGAGGAAAAGGGCCTGCCCTCGCATCGAGCCTGGGCTTCGAGAGGCGCTTGGTCGGCCGAGGGGGCACCACGAAACCACCCACCGGATAAGGATCGGCGACCCGGACGTCTTCCTCCGCAGAAGGACCCCACGATGGAGGAGTCAGGGGGCAGGAAACCCGTGAGGAGTCGCAGCAACCACGTAGGAGGGTGTCAGACTGGACTCCTCACACAAGGGGAGCGATCTCCATGGCCAGGGGATCCTTCCTTCGCGTGTCGTCCCTGGGCCGAAGGAGTTTGGCTCCGCAGGAGTCACGGGGGGTACGAGGGGCAATAGGACTGCTTAGTGGGGGGGCCCGCTGGATCCTCGCGTCGCGTAACGAGCCCCGAAATCGTCACTTGAGTGGCCCGTATTACCGTGTAAGGTTGCCGTTTGTGTGTCGCGCGTGTATAGGAACCCGGAAGGGAGCGAGACCGCCCGGAGAAATATCGCCATCTGTAAGTGAGCTCTCTCTTCTGTTCTCGTACGGCAATCTAGATCTCGTTTGCCCGATTATGTCGCGATCGAACAATTAATATCGTATCTCGCTAACGCGCGCGGGAGAACCACGGCGGTTCATCGGGAATAATAATATCGAACATTCCGGGCAGCTTTCCTCCAGGACGCAAAAGCAACGCGCCTGCCGCTCAAGTCAGTGTATCCCATTGTGTTATCGGCGGTATCGTAGTACCGTCCGACCGCGCCTCTGTAACTTTCGTAAGAGACATCTCGAGCGGTCGGAGGCCGCGTAATAGCGAAAAGTAGAATCTCGTACCGGAATCCGGTGATATCGAAGGCGCGGGCCGCGACGGAAAATGGGCGCCCGGAAAACGGTCGGAGGGACTCGCGGGGACGCGAACGTAGGCGTGGACCGGGGGGAAAGTACTTTGTTCGTGCCGTGTGCCGGCCGCGCGACCGGCCGAAATCTCGGGCAACATAACAGTACATATATATGTTTATTTAAATTCGACCTTACGGTCAAGGAATGGTACTTGGTTTACAGCTTTTATTTATATATTCATAGTCATCTTCTAATCATTCACACTTCCATTCTTAGCTCTTCATTCTATATCTTGTTACTAATATCCTAACATTGCTATTCTGTACTAACGAATCTATTTTCTTGTTCCTCGCACTAACCTGTCTATTGCATTGTTACGAGCCAGGGCTAAGCGGTTGCGAAAGCCGAGGAAATGGCGAGTTTGTTTTTTTAAAGTTTGTTATGTGGACGAACCTGTGCCTATTTCATCACAGGGAGCCACTGGGATAGGTTGTCGTGGACAAACCCGAGCCTATTTCATCTCAGGGAGCCACTAGGATTGTTAGTATAGGCCTCGTAACTTTTAAGAATTCGGTACACTTCGAGCGGTAAAAGTGTGCCTTTGTGGGTTCGCTTCTAGCTGGGAATTTAGATGTTATTCTAGAGTTGAAATGAACAACACTGAATTATAAATATATGAAGGTATAAAAGTATATTCAATACAGTAAAGGTTTTACAAATGGTACTGTAAAGTGTAGTCGCGGAAGCTAATTCCAACGTTCTCGGTTTTCACGTACTGAGAAATGCGGGGATTTGTTATGCAGAGTTTAGCTTACTTTTAGAAATGCTTGATAAGGACTTTAATACCCGATCTCACTACCTAGACTTCTAATATGAGTATGATCCAGGGATGAGCTGTATGTGTATCTTTTTATATCCCAAAAATCGTGTCTAAAAGTAGTGGGGGACATGCCTATTCTCCACGGAAACTGTTTTCCAAGAAAACCTGGCAACGCAAATTACACCCCGCGGGCAATTACGGAATCTGGCCGGATGCATTCCAACTCCCGATAAGGTTAAGAAGTCACGAAAGTGTCTTCGTACGTAACAGCATCTATTTATTCTTTGGTCTCCTTTTCCTTGTTTCCCTCCCTGTCTTTATCCTTTCTTAGTCTATCTATGAACATAGTTATTTAGTTAGTTAGTTAGGAACAGTACTCCTGGGAGAGGGAATTTCGGTATACCCTTCAAGGCCTTAGACGCACTAGCTTTCGCAGAGTCCCGTAAATGAGATTAGGGTAGGCATTACCCGGGGAGCTTTTAACCCCCGACTCTTTCCACCCGTCCCAACTTTTTTAGGCCCAGGCCACATGGAGGGCTCAAGTGTACTTTTCAGGAGGCGGAGAATCATTAGAATCCGCATCCTCCATCTCCAAAAAGGTGGGTACCAGCTTATTCTTATCTTCACCCACAGGCCGGGCCTGTACAAATGGGGGTTTCGTCGTTCGTACGTCCTGCAAAGAGAGAGCCAGATCATCTATTTCAACCCCTTAACATGACTGTCTCTGTCCCGAATAATTCAGGAACTCCCCCTCCTCTGGTTACCCATTGTCAAAATTGCCACCCCCCATCAAGGACAAGGAGGGAGTCCCGGACCCTTTAGTTAACTTGTACGTTTCGATCGAAGGTTCGTTACGAATAGACGGAGACAGAGGCTCGTCGCGGGCAATTAGTTAGTTAATCACATAAAAAGTGTGTGAGCGGTCCTGTAGGCACCTCGCACAGCAACGGCCCCTTTGGCTGCCAGACAAAGACCTGGCAGGGAAGGACGGCGTTGTAACTATGCGAAGCGACCCACAGGTGTCGGCACTATGATTACCCGCGACGAAACTCCTTGTCTTCGGCGACGATTGCCGAATTCGGCACGACAACCGTCGAACCTCGCGGTGAGCCGCGCGATACAAGCTCGCCGCGACGACGCTGGCTTCTCGGCACACATGACGTCATGCCGCGGCCCAGCCAATCCTGAACATTCCGCCCGCCGCGGCTCATGTTGACGAAATAACTTGAATGAATTCGGTGGTGTGAATCGGCTGGTACGCGACAGACGCCATTACACACGCGAGTGCTGTGAGGTAATAGTGAGAGTGAATTTAAAGTGTCGCATACAGTGCATTTCTAGCTTACGGTAAGCATGGACTTAATATTAGTGACAAATACACGTGAACATGATAATTATATACAAAGAGTTGCTGTTAAAGAACAGTCGACGTCTATGGTAATAGCGCTAAGAGCCACGTGGCGGATCCGGTAGCGGTAGTGGCTCCGAGTTTACGAAGGGCAGAAGAATAAGTTTGGTGATCGGTCTGATGAGTTTTGTTGTAGCGGTTTTGAGTGTGAATACTCTAGTCAAGCTATCGGGTCCAGGAGAGGCTTTGATCACTCGTGCAAGTGGCTATTTAGTGGGGGCTATAACTCGGATTTAATGAGACACAGGTCTCCCTCCTGAGGAGAAGCTACAGGTTTCTGCCACTTATTCCATATCTGCAGGGTATTCAGGTAATCTACGGACCACCGTCACCAGAAGTGCTGCTGCATTTGTTGGAGTTATTGCCAACGCGAGAGTCGTGACCACGTGACATCTTCAAGACTCGGTTCCGGAATAGTGAGTAGCGGTTCGACGATGAGGAAATGGCCCGGCGTTAGTGCGTTGGCGTCCTCTTGGTCTTCGGTCAAGGTCATTGCAGTGGTCGCAAGTCGAGATAAGCCTCAATACCAGTGAGAAGAGTGGTCAATTCCTCGAAGGTAAGTTTTTGCTCGCCAATGACCCGTCGGAGATGGTGCTTTACCGATTTCACGGCGGCTTCCCATATACCACCGAAGTGAGCGGTAGACGGGGGATTCAATCTTCATTCAATGCCCTCCTTAGCGATAGCGGAGGGGATGCCACCGCGAACATCGTAAACATGCCGCAGTAAATCGCGTAGTTCGCGGTTCGCGGTTCGCGTCTACAAATACAGCGCCCCAATCGCTATATATTTCTTTGCATCGGCCCCGACGTACTGTAAATCTTTTCAGCGCTGCTATAAACGCTTCCGTTGTGCCGTTTGATACAACTTCATCGTGGACCGCTCAAGTGGACCGACATACAAAGAGTTCAATATACCCCTTAAACGAGTGCTGACCACGCCCCCGACTCGCCAGAATGGATATTGGCCCGGCATAATTGACCCCGACGCGTAGGAACGGTCGCCCCGGAAGGACACGTGCGGGGGGAAGATCTCCCTTTCTTTGTTGGGCAACGGTGCCACGCAAACGTACGCAGGTGAGACAATTTTTTATACGCTTTTGAACTAAGCACCGAGCGCGCAAAATCCAGCAGGATTGACGTAACGTACCTAACGTTAATTGTACTCCCCCGTGCAGAGACCTCTGGTGCGTATCATCGACCTACAGGGCGGCCAAAGGTGAATCTGTTGGTAATATCGCTGGATGTTTCTTTGTGTAGGCCAGATCCGTATAATGAAGCCGCCCGCCAACACGCAGGATGTCATCCGCGTCGAAGTACGGGTTTAATGTAAGAAGTCGACTCTTGGCCTCGAGGGGAAGCTTCGACTGCAGACAAGCTATTTCCTGGTGAAATTCTCCAGCCTGCACAGCCCTGATGAGCTTATAATGCGCCGTTTGGATTTCGGATGCCAGGAGGTGGTGGGTATATGCTTGGGGTGGCGTGAGGACGGACCCATCGGAGGCACCAGGCAGTTACTGTGTGGAGGCGATGGAGATTACAGAAGCGACTGACGTAATCTCTCACCTCGTCGTTGCGTTGCGTCTGGATGTGATGGGTGTGTCGCTGCTCCTCCCAACCGTCTTCAGTTGCTATGACGTCCTGAGAAGGCCAGTGCTCCGTAGAAGCCAACCAGTCGGGTCCGCGCCATCACAGGGAGTGTGAGGGGAGATCCTCCGATATTAACCCTCTGGAGGCGCAATCGACTGGATTCTCCTGCCCCCTCACGTGACTCCATACCGCCTGCGGGCTGAGTTTCTGGATGTCACCTACATACACGGTTGGCCACGTAGGTCTGCCACCTGCACGGATGTCCCTGGATCCAGCCGAGTACTACGAGGGAGTCCGTCCAGTGGTGCACCTCGATGTTTGAAATCCCCAGGACATCCAGGGTGTGTGATGTGAGCCGAGCGAGCAGGTGTGCCGCACACAACTCGAGTCTGGGGATAGAAATCAGCTTGAGCGGGGTCACCTTCGTGTTGGCAGCGACCAACACGATCCGGAATGCGCCAGCCTCGTCGACAGTCCTCAGATAGACAACGGCGGCATAGATCCGCTCGGACGCGTCGGCAAACCCATGGAATTTCGCTCGTCCGGAGGTAGACGGTAGACCCAGCCAGCGAGGGATCCGAACGGTGTTGAGCGCTGGCAGCCTCTGGAGGAATTTGATCCACTGCTGGTCCTCCTTAGTTGGCAGAGGTACATCCCAGTCCACCTTCAGTAATCATAGGGCCTGAATATAAATTTTGTACCATACTGTTACCGGGGCGAGCCAACCTAATGGATCGAACATTTGCGCAGCCTGACTCAGTGAGGATCGCTTGGTGGTCGGACCACTGGAGTCTTAGGGAGCCACCTGGATCCTGAAGACATCCTTCTCTGGTAACCACTGGAGACCGATTATGCTGTGGGCAGTGTCGGTATCCCAACTCAGTCCCTCGCACCTATCGTCCCCCTGGATGGACTGGAGCAGTTCACGTGAATTTGGTGCCCACTTCCCCAGGACAAAGCCGCCCGCCCTGAGGAGAGAATTCAGCTCCCGCTGACATAAAACAGCCTCTTCCAACGTTGAAGCCCCAGATAAGACGTCATCCATGTAGACATCCGATCTGAGGGTAGCCGAGCCCCGTGGGAACCGGGACTCCTCGTCGTCAGCCAACTATCGCAAACATCTCAGAGCCAGGTAAGGAGCACAGGCCATCCCGTACGTCACGGTATACAACTGGTACTTCTTGATGCTGTCAACAGAATTGCGCTGCCAGAGGATGAGTTGGTAATTCCGGTCATCAGGGTGCACCACGATTTGGCGGTCCATCTTCTCCACGTCGGCGGTGAAGGTTATGATATGCTTCCTCCATCGCAAGAATACATCCTGCAGTGCTGGCAGGAGATTGGGTCCAGTATGCAGGATGTCATTCAACGACTGCCCCGAACTGGTGGGCATGGAGCCGTTGAAGACTACTCGTAGCTTAGTGGTCGTATTGGATGCCTTCCATACACCGTGGTGAGGTAACTAGAATGTCGGTCAACTAGGCGGGCTCCTGATTATCACCATGTGTCCGAGTTTTTCGTACTTTGCCATGAATTCCTGGTAAGCTCGCTGCATTTCAGCCGACCGTTGAAGCGCCGATGGACACTGGCTAGAGATCGGAGTGCGGCAGGTCGTGACATCCCTAGCTCTGGATCAACCTTGAAGGGCAGCCTGACCACGAATCGGCCCTCTGAAGCCCGGTGGTGAGTAGTCTGGAAATGTTGTTCACAAGCCTCGTCGGCCGGTGAACGGGGAATGTCGATTCTCACATTCTCTTGCTCCCAGAATCTCTCCAAAAATTGATCCAATCCCTGATCGACAGTGCAGAGATGAACCTGGGCAGGACCCGTCGAGGAAGCAGGCGACTGTTGAACTTGTCCCGTTATCAACCACCCAAGGCAGGTCTCCCGAGCGGTCAGTGTCACTTTACATCCCCTTCGAACTCCGTCCCTCATGATGCCACCGTACACGTCGGCTTCCAACAGCAGGTCAATTGAGTCCGTCGCCGAATAGTGTGGGTCGGCTAGTGGCAGGCTTAGAATGTCCAGCCAGGAAACGCGGGCTAGGAAACGCGGACACCAGCGTCACCTCACTACCCGGATCGATCAAGGCTCGAGGTAATACGTAATGTCCGAGAGTAGTGTAGACACGTACTCGTGCAGTTCCGAGGATAACGTTAGTCGTTTGCTGGACGCTCGGAAGAGTATGAAGTACCGTGAGAAACCCGGACGAAAGACTGGCTTCATGTAAGGAGGTGTGGTGTTTTTCGGAGCACCGTTGACAGCGTTTGGTGGAAGGGCAATCGACGAGCATGTGCTGGCCCATACAATTCTCGTAACGTTTCAAAGACGAGATGGTACGCAGTCTCTCGGGCGGACTCTGCTTCTGGTATTGGCACAACTCTCATTCCTTCGACGGTTGCTTATAGGTGGTAATTTGGTGTACCTTGGCAACCCTGGGTCCCTTACGCCGTGTCTCCTCCACCGCTGCACCTCGTCGCTGTTCCAGGGCCTCGACCATATTGATTCTCTTCTTCAGGAACGCCTTTATGTTCTCGAAGGAAGCAGGTTCGAGAGAGTCTCCGAAAGTGTTTTCCCACTCCCGATGAGACTGTGGATCCAATCGCTCCGTTGTCAAGTGGACGATCCAATCCGTAGCATTGGTGATGGGTCGATCGAGATCCTCCAAAGCATCGACGACGTCACAGGTACCGTGCAGGATCCTCTTTAGCTATTCAGCCGACTCCTCGGTAGCACTGGGTATTGACGTGAATGTCACGAGTTGCGATCTTATTAATCGACGTTTGTTCTCATAGTTCCCTCGCAGTTTTTCCCACGCCTTCTGGAAGTTACTATCGGTGACGGGGATACGCTGCAGAAGTAGGGCGGGTTCGCCCTTGAGACACCCCTTGAGGTAGTGCAACTTAGCTAGGTCCGGCAGAGAGGCGTCGTCGATAATGAACGAGGTAAAATATGAACAAAAGGACGGCCATTCGCTATACATTCATTAAAGTCCGGCAATGGAATGTTAGGTAAAGCCTAAGCACACTGCCCTGATCGAGATACGCCTCCTCGGCCTCCTCGTATGCCTCGAGGGAAAAGTATGGGTGCTTCTGATGTTCGGGACTGCGGCTTAGTGACATGAGCTGCCTATGGCGGGTGTCGTAATCCTGCCAAGCTGCTCCAATCTCGCGAGTCGCGTCTCGACCATGCAATTATTGATATTAGCCGACCCTTTCTTCTTCAGATTCGGTAGCAGTCGGCTGAGGTGGCGTAAGGTAGCTTGTTGTTCTAATATCAAGTCATCCATCTTTGGTGGTAACGATGACTAACGGTTGTTTTGACCTTGTATGTTTTAGATAACAGAAAGAAACTACGCACTGGCACAGAAACGCGTTTTAATCCGGCTCGAAGAACCAAATGTTCGAGATTAGACTCGAGGATAGGAATTCGAAGGAGTACCTTCTTGAATTTGTAACACACAAAACAGTTTATTGCACTCACAAAAATGTACACAAATAAATAAATAGAACAAAACGATCACGCGTAGACAAACTATGATTCGGAGCACCGAAGACACAGAAGAATACAATTATAAGAACCCAAGCGCCGGTAATAATAATATTATAAATCAGAGGGCACCCTTTAGTTAACTCGTATGTTTCGATCGAAGGTTCGTTACGAATAGACGGAGACAGAGGCTCGTCGCGGGCAATTAGGCAGTTAATCACATAAAAACTGTGTTAGCGGTCACGTAGGCACCTCGCACAGCAACGGCCCCTTTGGTGAGAGGGGGGGGGAGGAGGGGAGAGAGAGAGAGAGAGAGAGAGAGCACTGCCAGATAAAGACCGGGCAGTGGCTAGACAAGGATGACGTTGTAACTATGCGAGGCGACCCGCAGGTGTCGGTACCATGATTACCCGTGATGAATCCTTGTCTCTGGCGATGATTGCCGAATTCGGCACGACAATCGTCGCACCTCGCGGTAAGCCGCGCGGTACGAGCTCGCCGTGACGACGCTGGCTTCTCGGCGCCTATGACGTCATGCCGCGGCCCAGCCATCCTGAACAGGTGGCATTCACACTATCCGTCACCGTCCCATCTGACCGTCGTCCAAACGCAGGAAAGTGACGGTCAGCATTCTCGGAAAGAATGTTGCACGGTCAACAAGATCGGTTGACAGTCTGATCCAACAGGCCTGCCCATCGTATAGCCTTCGTTGAAAGTAATTGTTTTGTTACGCGGAATTTAGCTTTCGAGTCCCGGACAGCCGTGTGGTCGTGGTCCGCCGCGAACTCGCAACTCCTCACAGAAGGGGAGAAGTTGACCGATGTTAATTCAATTCTTTTTTCCGCAAACAAGTACTGATGCACCCGAAATAGAGGAGATGACTTATCGCTCACAAAGATGCTCGACGTCTCGTGGTCTTGTGTTCCCACGCTCGCTCGCTCTCCCTCGTACACATTCGCAAAACTCACAGCTAGCGATTCGACAAACAGTTATTCGAATAAGACTATTTTCTACGCTCGCTCGTAACCGAATGAAGAGCCGCGGTTTTCGGCAATCGGCCGCAACGTTCGGCGGTACCCCCCCCCCTCCTTTCCTCGTTACGCTACGGTTCCATTCCCCCGCGGAGACCTATCGCTCCCGGCCGTGTTTGCGGCCATGGTGGGGAGCGAGAGGCTTGGACATCGGGAGCCGGAGCTTCGGCTCCTTTGGCTCCCGCCTTCGCGCGCGCGTCCGCCGGGGCCGCTGATGCAGTCGGGGTGGGGTCCCTGGCTGCATCCAAAGCGGCCCGGTAGTGCCGGCGTCGGAGTGCAGTCCTCTGACGCTGGCAGAGTAGAGAAGGGGGGATGACCGGGGTATCGGTCACCTCTGGGGGGCGTTCCATCGCCCCCACGGAACGGCCTCCCCGATAAGGGGAGCACAGGCGCGGCGGTGGCTGTGCGTTCATACGATATCCCGCCACCGCCGAGTTCCGCCCGAGAAGGCTGCCGCGGGGGGTTTAGTGGGTGCGAGTCCCACACTACCTAGGAGTCCCACCCCAGGACTCCGGGGTGTGCATAAAGCATTTCCCCCGCGTAAAAAAAAAAAAAAAAAAAGGGGGGGGGGAAAAAAAAGAAATTTCCCGTTAGTCATCAGTCGCTACGTATGGTTTTAACCTTCCCTACCCGTTTCTTTTCTAACGTCTCTAGCTCATGGACTACGTTCGATAATTTTTTCGCTATTTTGAAGGGACCCGTGGAACTTCGGCGCTAACTTGGCGGAAATCTTTTTGCACTTGACGATAGTATATGCTGTCTTTTTAATACGAGCTCTCCTACGCGAAAAACGTTCTAGATTTACCGCCAACTATACGCGAAATAGCCCTACGTTGTTCATTCGGTCTCGCCATCGCTCAAGTATTAACGCTACTGGTTCTCACGGCCCTTCGCAATCCCTACGCATGCAATTCGCGGGTCTTGGTTCCCTACCGAAATTTAAATATGCTGGTGAGAAATTACCAAATTTTCCAATGCTTCCGCAATTATTTTCCCGGTGGCTTTACGTAGCGGTTGGCTCTCTATCCATTTTGTAAATAAACTGGGCGTCAAAATTAAGGAACCACTCAAATTTGCCGAAAATATGGGTCATTTTCAAATGCCTATATCTCCGCGAAAAATAGTTATAAAAAATATTGTTTACGACCATTTTGTAGCCTGAAGTTTCTAGTTTTTGAATTGGGAATTTAAAAATTATTTTCATGTAGTTTGCTCCTTTTTTTTAAAGATGAAGCGCAGCAAGCGAATGTTAAAAAATGTTGGTCAACTTTGAGAGGATGCTTGGGCCAAATAAAATTTTTTCTGGTAATCCCAATGGAATACTTTTAGAGAGCAAAGTTTTCTCTTTAATTTCGTTTTTTTAATTTTGTTGCACAATTTTTATTGGCTGAGTTATTTAACATTATATGAGAAAAGGCACTTTCCACTTTGAGCGCCTGTAACTTGCGAACGTATGATCGTATAGAAAATTCCAAAATAATTGTGGAAAGCTGAGAGATTTCTCTTTAAGGGGGGAGACTCCGTGGCCCGTGCGCTGTGTCCGTGCACTCACACAATCAACGGGAACCGTGTATGTATATATGCGATGTGCAAGAGAGACGTTCGATTTCGTAGGAACCAACTTGAGCCTCGACAATTGCACAAATACACTTTTCACTGGTATAGAACTCACGGGTAGACTTCCCTACAGGGTGGTCTGGTCCGTATAAACGCCAATAAACACATTCTAATTGAAAGAATTAGAATTTTAGAAAGTGTGCGACTGTGACAGACGCCGATGAAAACACACAAGATGGCTGCACAAGTCACATTTTGTCAAATATCTCACGATTTAATGGTTTTCTCGTCAAACGCAGACCAGACCACCCTGTACACTACTATCACACTATCGTGGAAATTCAATTTGAGTCACTTTATCACTTCTGGAAGGCACAAGTTGGTTTCTACGATTTCATGCGTCCAGACGCAGAAATAAACAGTGGTATAGTTCAAGGATTCTCCGCTAGAGGCGTTTATGGTATTTGTCAGTCACTTTAGCCTGCGTTACCACGAGCATCGATAAAACAGAGGGAGTCGATAAATGTAACCTCGCAACACGTGGTGGATCGTATCGATTGTTTTGTTACGCTGTTGCCATTCGACAATTCTGCCCGTCAGGAGAACGATGGAACAGCTACGGCCTACGGCTCGTGGCGAGATTTCGATTCTCGCGGAACGTAGGAAAAGAACGACGCGAGCGAAAGAAATCCGAGAATTAAACAATACGTACTAATGTGTGCAAGGATGAACCTTCTTATTCGTACTTGCAATGATGCTTATTTTTTTAATTAATGAAATTACATACGAGATACTTGACATGATATTCTCGAGAAACAAATTGTAAAAATGGCACAATATATATTCCGGGTATTCCACATACGAAAAACATGGAATACTATACAAATCTCTTGTTGGAAATGATATTTATTTATTTTTTATTGACATAATTGACGCAGGTGTTATATACTTACACAAATATTTCATAAAAGAGACACAAAAGGAAGACAATTAATCGCATACGCTCTGTCAATCTTTCATTCGTCGCCCAGCGGAGATAGATGTTGTACTAACAATTGATTGCTGTCGCATGCGTACTTAGCGTATCATCTTCGCTGCGTCTGCATCTGTTCCAGTACGTATTTTGTTTTAAAAATTGGACCAAACGACTTGAGTTTTTTTGAGAAGCTAGAAGGATTAACTTATTAGATGACATGTTTTCGTTGTTTCGAAAAAATTACAATTGTTGGAATAGCGAAGAAAATAGTAAAAATATTAAGAAGTCCTTTTTTCAATTTTTTTCTGATCCTATAGTGAAAATTTAACAAATACCTCTTATACACTTAATTAAGATACGTACACGCTGAAAATTCCAGGGTATAAGTTACAAACTATTAAAAGTGGTTAGACTTACAAGTTAGAGTTACAAATAAGTTACAAAACTAAAAAACTCGTACTTTCGACTTATAAATCTGAAGATTTTTTACTACTTCGGTGCTCGTAGCTTCTTTGCTTTGACCGACGAATTTTGTTATGACTGGGCCCGATAATGGTGGCCTGACCTAGGTCACTCTGAAAGTCACCATCGGGTGTCGATCGAAAACGAAGAGACAGGAATACTGTTTCGTTGAACGTCGACTAGAATGGTCATAAAACCAGCTTTCGATTTCACTATTGTTATTAAGCAGTATTATTGATATATATACATAGATAGTAATGATATACTTAGTCATGACAATAAGGAAACTGTAACATCGCAGCTTCACTTTTCTTTTTCTTAGATATATAATTCTACAAGAGGCATATTTCGAATGTTCATTATAGGCTAAGATAAAAAAGTTGAAAAAAGTGTCTGTTACTATTTTTGTGCGTGTTTTGTCAAACATTTCCCTGTACATTGTGAAACAACTAATTACAATTAAATCATTAAAACTTAATTATCTAGAGTAATCTTTAACTTCTCATAAACATTCAAATCATTTTATGGATAACTAGCTGACGTACCCGCTCTCGCGCGGGCAGTTTCATATTGCAAATCATATTTTAGTTCGTATATACAGACTAGACTGTAATATACCGTGAATAAATAAGCAGCATAGAATTTTGGATAGTGCAATATGAATCACATCGATTTGCGGCTTTTTAAACTTTTTTGTCTGCCTCAGCTCATCGTTAGCTAAAGAACATTGTCGCTTGACTGTTCCTTCGACTAACTTTGGCCAGCAGGAATAAATGGGCTGTTGAGCGCCGGGCGAGAGGCCAGCGACTGACGATCGAAATACAATGTAAACAGATAAGGAATGAAACGCATGAATGCAAATTTAATCTTTTATAGTTTTCAGTATACATTCATTAAAGTGTCACGAATGAACTGAGGAGATTCTGTCGGTGGAAATGAGTCCAAATACGACATCATTCGGATTATTTTCAATAATATATCATTTTCATCCGCAACATTACGTATGAGTAACAATTGTCCAATTACACTCGAATTTGGACGCATTTTAATCGGGAGAATTTCTTCAATTCATTCGTGACATTTTCATTAAAATATATTGCAAATTGTAAAAGTTTAAATTTTTATTCGTGCGTCATTCCTTATCTCATCTACGTCTGTTTACATTGTATGCCGATGGGTCGGTCGCTGGCCTTGGACGTTCGGCGAGAATCGAAATCTCGCCACGAGTCGTAGGCCGTAGCTATTCCATCGTTCTCTTCACGGGTAGAATTTCATGCAGGACATGAGGCAACAGCGTCAGAAAAACGATACTGTCCGGCAACACTGTCTTCGCGTAGGAAACACACAAACCCAGCTTGATGGTAACGGGGAACAAAATTTATTTGTGGGTACTGCCGCTAGATGTCGTATTATCAAGCCGTCCCAAATATCGATTTTGTGTTTCCGCTGGCATCCGATTGTTTACATCCGCGCTTCGATCGATTCGGAGTTGGCCCCAAAGGAGTCTCCCCCCGTAAAGATCTTCAGTTGTCAATTTGTTGAAATTTTTCTTCGTCGTATACAGTCCATTTCAAAATAACGTAAAATATAGCATAATTACCATTTTTCACAAAACACGATGTCATTTCAACAAAAATCGTGGAATCTTCCATGTGTCCACGTTTTTTTCAAGTTAAAAGTACACGTAACCCCTGTGCGTACGACCCTATTTCGAATAGAATGGTACTGTGTACATACATGTGTATTTTGTTCGATCTTTTCGGGACATCTTGTATACAGGGTGGGGCAATAACTATGTCCACTTTGAATATTGCCGTTATTTGTAATAATATGAAAAAATGTTATATATAAACAACGGATAATGGCAGTATGTGCTAGAATAAGTTCAGAAACGATAAGACATGCACGTGATGCAGCGATATGAAAATTGCAACTTTGAATTGACGCAAACGGTCGCCACTTCGAGCATCTCCTGTAATGTAAGAAAGTTCATTTTACTACCGCATTTAACCTTGCATGACCTTCAATGATAGCTCGCTGAAGTCGTATCAACACCGGCTATCACGTCGCGATAAAAAAAACATAGCATTCCATTTAAGAAAATAGAGATGACCTTGAAATCTCCTCTATGCCTTCAAAAACGCAGAAAATGTTTGTGTCCCAATATGCCTCCCTCTATACCGTGTACGTTTTGTATATAACATTTTTTCATATTATTACAAATAACAGCAATATTCAAAGTGGACATACTTATTGCCTCACCCTGTATACATATACATAATATACAGGGCGAGGCGCTTAAAATCGGCCACCTGAATAATTTGGCTGCTATTGGTGATAGGAAAAAATGCATCAGGACCAAATTATTTGGTATCGAGGGGCTGATTATCCGATGTTACTAGTTTTTTGATAGGTGGAAGCATTAAGGAGATATGAAGGTCATCTCTGTTTTTTTAAATGGAACAGTATGTTTTTTTACTTACATTCTGATCGAGTATTTCAAGACGAATACAATAACCTATTGGAAAGGCCATTCGTGGTCTGGGTTAAGCCAATTGTGATGGAAAATACTTCACTTTGAAGAAATGATCAAGCACCGTTAATTTATTTTACGACTAATACAAGTGTTCAAAATGGTGACCTTGAACATTGATGCATGCTCTGAAGCGTTGCTTGACGGATAATACGGCATGTTGAATTTCAGTTGTGTTTATCGCGGCACAAGCTCTTCTTATACGCTCTTTCATATCTTCTTTGGTTGTTGGTATTTCATTATACACTTGCTGCTTTAATTTTCCCCACAAATAGAAGTTCAGAGGTGTTAAATCTGGAGATCGTGCGGACTATTTATGATTTCCTGCACGACCAATCCAACTATCTCGGAATGTCACGTTGAGGAATTGAGTAATTATCCGTGCAGCATGAGCAGGGCATCCATCTTGTTGGAACCACATAGTTTGCCGTATGTGAAGCGGAATATTTTCCAGCAGGTGTGGCAAATTTCCGTTAAAATGTGTCGAAGTGTTTAATGTGCCATCGATAAAATAAGGACCAATTATTTTACCGTTAAGAAGTCCACACCAAACGTTTACAGACCAAGGTCATGTTTATCCACTTCTCGCAGCCACCGTGGATTTTCTATTGACCAATAATGCATATTATGACGATTGACTTGGCCATAACTTGTAAATGTGGCTTCGTCCGTAAACAAAACTTTATTCACAAAAATTTGCACGGTTTTGAAAATCATTCCCATGTAATTCTTGGTGAAGTGAAACATGAAAAGCGTGAAATTTATTTAAATGTAATATTTGCAAAACACTTCGTTGACTGATGCCACTTTCACGTACTAGCTGCCTTGTACTAGCATGGGGATTTTGTGTTACAGCTGCTAAAATGTTCACTGTATTTCGAACATCAGTTACTGCCTTAGATCTTCTTCGTATTTTGTTATCTACACGCCCAGTTTCTTGAAAACTTTTAATAACATACGTAAATGCAGATCGTGAAGGTTCGGGAAACCGTTCAGCATACAAACGGACTGCATCTCTTACAATTTGGCGACATTCCCCATAAACAAAAACCATATCTACTTTCTCCGCTATTGAATAACGCATTTCGGAAACTTGAGATACACTTCGCTCGGCAGAGATTTTCATAAACGACTAATCATAGTATGTACAGATGAAGCGTACAGCGTAATTGAATAATTATTTCCATTCAACAAGAGATTACGAGACAGAGATGAAGTTATAATATCAACAACCAGAGACGGCAAGGAAGTGTTCGACCATTTCCTCAAAGTAAATTATTTTCCATCACAATTGGCTTAACCCAGATCACGAATGACCTTTCCAATAGGTCATTGTATTTGTCTTGAAATACTCTATCAGAATGTAAGTAAAAAAACATACCGTTGCATTTAAAAAAACAGAGATGACCTTCATATCTCCTTGAGGCCTCCACCTATCAAAAAACTAGTAACATCGGATGATCAGCCCCTCGATACCAAATAATTTGGTCCTCATGCATTTTTTTCTATCACCAATAGCAGCTAAGTTATTCAGGTGGCCGGTTTTAAGTGCCTCATCTTGTACATATACGTATACATATACATATATATACAGGATATTCCAAAACTGTCGAACAACATACATAATTATTTGTATATATATGTGTATATATATATATATATATATATATATATATCAGTATATATATGTGTATATATATATATATATATCAGACAGAGAATGTTTACTGTATCTGCTGACACAGTCAGATTATGTCCTGCACCCTTACTTTTGAAATAAATTGAAAGATATCTATAAAAATTAGTGCATTTCGGGTGTCTTTTTCTCTTTGATCATTGTTTAAACATGTTTAAATGTTGATAATGAGATAACGTATGCCATTTTATTTGGGAGAGTTTACAGAATAATTTGACGGAACAATCAACTGAATAACTTTTCATGTTTGAACACAGAAAATGTTCAAAGTTGAAAATTTGCATTTTTTTTTTAAACCAAATTTCTCGAAAACTGAGGGTGATGGCAAAAAAACTGTTTACGGATTCGTATTCAGTACAAACGAATCTATAAGAGTCAGCAACCGGATGTTCGAAGACAAACAAAAAGTTAAATTTTGTTGACCAGTGTTATCAGGAACATTTTTGCCCGTTATTAAACTACAGATTTTTATCTCAATAACGAACTACGATCACTTCTCATACATTTTCTGTTACATTACCTTTTTGTTAATACGTTATTTGAAAAGGAAATTTACGTATTCCTTATCATCTCACTCCAAATGATTATTACTTTCGATTCTGGTTAAAAAAAGAACTATGTATTCGTTTTTTCACGTTACACGTAATTTTTCTCTATTTGTCCTTTATTCATTAATCACTAGACTCCACATATTTATGCACAATAAATATGTAAGAAACATATGCGATTTATGCACGAAAAATATACAAATATGCAGGAAAATATGCAAATTTGCAATGAAAATATTCAAGATGAACAATACATTTTGCGATTTATTGTGACATATTGTAATTCGAGTTACAGTAAATGACAAGCATTTTTTCTAAATGTTCAGCATCAAATAATGCCGTCTCAATCCACGTACCCCATCTAGTTAAAATAGGTTCCGGTGGTAGAAGAGTACATATCTTTTAATATTCTTCGGTACGTTTCAATACAAAGCGGTGCTTTAATAAAGACCTTGCTTATTGATGATATTAATTTATTCACTGGTGGAAAGTGAAGACGTACTTCCTCCGCAATTCTGTGTAAACCATGCACTGTACATGTAATGTGTACCATATTTTCGTAAAATAATTTTAGTTCTTTCCCTGCCTTGATCATATATGTTGTTGTATCTGTAACCAGTAAAAGAATTCTTTTCTCACTACCATTCGGTAGTAATATTTGCAGGGCTGAATTTACAAACCGAGATATCGCAGAGATTTCCTACCACTAAGTTTGCAATGCACTGGCCTATTGCATTAGTGGATTCATTCTCAGAAATCCACATAAAATGATCCGCAATGTCTTCCCTAATATTGAATTTTGAATACTTGAATCATAGCAATCGTCCAAGTAATTTTTTCGTAGTGTCGATTCACCTTGAACAATGCGGTCTGTATATTTTGTTAGGAAATTCCTCCATACATCGTTATTTAAGACACACTAATTAATACACGCATATTAACAGAAACCATTGCTCGTGTTAAATTCACGTAAAATTCATTTTTTTAAAACTCGTTTGTAGCTGCTCAGAAGTAGGTATCCCTTTTGCACGTATTAGCTGCTTCTTGAACGTATCTTTTGTGTGCAGCAGTATTTATGTTGCAATAACTGCGATTTTCTTTCGCATTTTGTAGTTTTATTATAAGTTTTACAATGCACACTTCTTTCATTACTCTCATCGATGACAAAATTGCAATCGCTTTCGATCTAATGTTTCATTAGTGATATTCTACTACTCCGAGTTTTCGACGTTATTAAAAACACTCTAGTAGATACAAGTACTGCCATATCTAATGCTCAACGAACAACTGAAGCCTATGCAAGTATATTTGATGTTTGTCTATAATTACCACGATGTATATGTTTACGTTGACGACATTTAATAGTAATCTACAGTTATAGTGCGATAGCTCCCTGATAGACTATATTGATTTCTCGAGAAACTTTTTTTTTAAGAACACGGAAGATATATACAGGGCAAATAACATATGCAATAAGTTATTCAGAATTCTCTAATCTTAAAACATATTTCTGCTCAGATCCTATTGCTCTATCCGTTTTCTATAAAAATATGTATTTGCATAAACATCCGGAATCTATTAATCACTATAAATGACAAACAAAAGATGAAGAAAAGTTCGATTTTATTTGTTACGTCTTTTTCATTTGTTATTATACTCAATTTCCGTCGATGCATGTCGACTTGCTTGTTCGTAGCTTCGTAGCAGAAGTGCAGCGCGTAGCCAACGCTACCGTTGGAACTCCGCTGGCAGACTAGCGCTCTGATTGGTCGGGGTTTTTCGTTAATATCTCGTTAACAAAGTCTCGGATAACATTAGTGCTAAGGAAAAACTTGTTCAAAATCGCCTCACGAGTGACCCATTTCAGGGACCTGCAGCATTTTTTTTAAAAATTGTGCAAATACACACGAATTTGAACTCATTTTCATCAGGAGAATTTCTTCATTCATTCGTGACACTTTCATTAAAATATATTGAAAATTGTAAAAGTTTAAATTTTCATTCATGCGTGATTTCTTATCTCATCTGCGTCTGCTTACATTGTATGCCGATTGTCGGTCGCTGGTCTTTGACGTTCGACGCTCGACGCTGGTCAGTGCGTTTATTTTGGTTTATTCAAGCTGCCCAAAGTTATTCAAAGGTTTATTCGGAGCCTTCAAATAAAAGTTACAGATAAAAGATGAAAATTTTATTCGACGCTACGAATAAAACGCTTCGAATAAACAAAGTATCTTTTATTCATCGGATAATTCTCGTCGAATAATTTATTCATTCGACGCTCATCGAATAAAAATCCTTTTTTTATTCGATCTTTGAATAACGAATAAAGATAAAGTATCTTTTATTTGAACAGTTATTTAAATAATTTTTTATCTAAATAATGCCCATCTCTGACTGAAGGTAATTAAGGCTATACGGCCCACTGGTATCACATCTCTCTTACATGATGTGCGACAGACGGCACTTTGAGAACCTTTTATTTTTTTAAATTTTTGTTGATTTTGTACAAGAAAAATTTGGAATTGTTTATAGTTTATTGTAGGATATGAGTGTTATTGTAATGAAACGTAAAGTTTTTTAATTAATACGAAACTAAAAAAGGTATTGACTCTTAACCATAATGGGTGGCGTTTCTCCTGAATTTACCGTACGTGATTCTAGAGTTTCAATTGGCAGCGTATGTATAAAAAGTAGGAAAACGTTATGTATAAGTTTCAGCGAATTATGAAGGCGTAGTACAAGTGGTTGCACCAAGTATCACCTGATGTAGCGTAGTTTTATTTACTGGATATAACCGAGTGGGGAGCCAATTTGCGAGTAAATTCGTGGAATATTGTTGGGTAGAATTGGAAATCAATGCCTCGGTTTATTACATACTCCCGTTTCATTACGTTCTCTTCGTGGAATCCAACGACTTTTGTAATTTCCCGCCGGTATCTTCTTGCGAAATTCGTAGCTTTCGGAGCCTTGACCATAACAGGATCATAATCGAGCTTATTTCATGCTATAACCGAAGTTTATGCGCCTCCGTTGCCTTCCCAGTTTCCGTATTCGCGATCCTCGAGTCGGTGATTGTGCTTCCTAATAGTAACGATACCTTTTACCATTCGCTCGGATCTTTTTTTAACTCTGATAATCTACTGCCTTCCCAGAATATCTGAGGAATTGGCTTGCGACTTTTAATTCGGGAACCTTAGCAAATTTCAATTCTTGAAATTAGTTTCTTATTAGTTTCCAAGAACTTAGTTTCTTATTCAAACAATACACTATTAAATGGATACTACTAAATTAACAAAAACTAAATGTTAACCTATGAAAATAACAATCTTTTTTATACATAATCTGATACCTTATCCCGATCTATTGTCTAAGATGCCTATACGTTTTTAATGTAACCAACTTAATTCGTTAATTTCTTTGCGACGCTATTCCAACCTGAATTAAACCTTGGGAAGTATACAGACAGAACAAAAGATTGTATGGTAAATACTTTTTATTCTCCGCAATTTTTACGTATAAGCATTTTCGAAATCTGTGCAGGTCTCATGCAATCACTTTTCACAAATAATGCAACAAATCCAATCAATTTGGGGTCCATTTTTGTATCCTATTAATACACATTCTTTACTAAATTAAGTAACTTATAACGTCTACTAGTATAATATGGTATCTTAACCCAATGTGTTGTGGAAGATACAGTGCTCGTTACGTAAATCAAATTGTACACCAATCATTTATGCAAAAATCAGAATAAATCGAAAACATACCTACTTTCTTCTAGCTAAAGCAGGCTATACACGATGAGGTTTACCTCGAGGCTTGGTCTCGCGAGGTTGTCTCACATTAGGGAGCTGGGTCTCCCGAAGCCTCCTTGTAATCTGTAGCGGATTGGTAGTCCGTGCCGAACGCACGAGCGAAGGTTCCTGAAGAGATCTTCGGGTGATATGCGTGAGTGAGAAAGTTGATAAAGGGTCACAGAGGGTGAGGCGTTCAACGCGATCTCATAATATTCACATACTCTTATTGTTTGAAATAATTTCATCCCTGCCATTATATATTAGTTACAAAAAATGATCCTTTACAATTAAAATGAAACAAAGATCAAGTTCGTGTCTTTAATAATTGCAGAGATAAAATAATTGAAAAATTTGAGAGTCGGAATCTTTTAAACAATTCCAAAATTAACGAAATTATAACTTAAACCCCTCCTATTTTCATATGGACTATATTTCAGTTTGAGTGATCTGCTTGGTGTGAAATTATGTACCCATATATGTATGAATTCTTCTGAAGATGAACTTTCCCTCATTCTAGTGCAACGGATTCACTCCGGCTACTTCATTTCTGCTGCGGTAATTACCGACAAACGGATGATATCGGTTCCGGGTGTGACGGTGAAGACAGATGATATAAACAAAGCAGTCCCGACGAAATTTGCCTAAGATGGGAGGCCTGAATTGGCTTCGAGGTTAGATAAAGTCTCCCTTCGTGGATTTTTATGTAAACTATAACGAATTCGAATCGGGATAGAAATGCATACAAATCGAAATGAGTTCCGAAGGAAATCGTCTTTTTCAGGAAGATTTTTTTAATATTGTATCGAAATTTCCTATGTTTCTGGGACATAAGGACCAAATTTTACATTCATCTGTATTTCTGCCAATCAGCCAATTCTTTGAGACCGCCTCCTTTTTTATATGGTAATTTTGTCTCTTGAATACAGATATCTACTGCTATACCTTACAATTGCAATCTTTCTTCGCATATAAGTGATATTTTATTGCTTGGAAGCTGTTCGTACTACTGTGGGATATTCGGTTTCAAAAAACGACACTTTCATGGATAATTTTAAACTAAACTGAAATAGTTTAGTGAAAATTAATACATGTACATTTTGCTGTCGCTCGCTCTCGTCGCACTCCGTACGCCTCATCCTCTGTGACTCTTTCTCAGCCATTTCACTTACGGTCATCGCCCGAGGGCTCTTTCGGTAGCCTTCGCCCGTGCGTTCGGCACGGCTCCTACCATCCCGCTATAGATTACAAGGAGGCTTCGGGAGATCTAAAACCCAGCTCCCCTAACGGGAGACAACTAGTGATGGGCACCATCAACTAAATTAAACTATCGACTAATGACTATTTAGTCGCAACATAGTATCGACTATTTAGTTGATAGTTTTTGTCGACTGAAATTTTGCTTTATAGGTAATGTATAAATTATGTCAGCAACTTTTCAACACCATTGGTGTATTTACCTTTTCGAAATGTATTAGTTCATAGATAGAATTTCAAAAATATAAGTGGTAAACAAGTTTTTTTAATTAATTACTAATATTCGATTTTTTGTAAACTATTTAATATTGGCACTTAAACAATTAACTGCTCTAAGTTTTTTATGAAAGTTAATTAGGTTATAAGCAATAATTTGCACAGTTCTTGGTAATGCATAAAAAAATATATGGAAAAATTACAATTCTTAGAAAATAATCAAGATCTAGTCAATAGCGATCAATAGCTCGATAGTTCGAGCGAGTCGCTTGCAATGACTAAATTTAATCGACTAAAGTAGTCGATGATTGAAAAAATTAATCGACTGAAAGTAGTCGTTGGTTACTATCGACCTAGTCGATAGTTTTTAGTCGATGGTGCCCATTACTAGAGACAACTTTATGAGGGCAGGTTTCGAGATAAACGTCACTGTGTATGGCCTATTTAACAGTCTGACGCTGTCGATGATACTTTGTTTTATTAAAATCCAAAATATCAGGCGGCAGCAGAAAATTCTTATGCACGTTAGAATGTAACCTTGTTCGAGAAACACATATATTGGAGGTTAAAACAAATGCCAAGCAATATTTTAGTAACGGACTTAACAAATGAACTTGTAGGTACTATTTTGCTACCATCTGGCGAATAAATTCTAAACTGTGGTTGTTGAGCATCTTCCCGATTTGGCATCTTTCCTCCAATTACCTCATATGAATTTGAATTTGTCTGTACTATGCAACTGTCGTGATACTAGTTCTGAAATGAAATTATCATCAAATTCATTAAGATGGTAATCGTCATTAAAGTTAAAACTGTAGGAGATAGACAAAAACTTCATTAGGGAAAATCAAATAGGTTTCAAGTGTTGCATTACGTGGTGTATGTGCCTTCAAGGTCACTACTATTTTTTTAAACGGAACTTACATTTTTTTTATACACCATTCGATGCATTTTTTAATTCTGTACAGAAAAAGTATTAAGGTACTTTGATCGAAAAATTATTTGTTTAAAAGAATAAAACTAGTTTAGAAACGTTCAAGCTTAGGTCCAAATATTACACAATGTTGAGAACCTAAAATTAAAATATCTTTTAAAGTAATCACGATTTGGACCCAATATTTTCATATTTTTTGTAGAGGATTAAAAAATGCATCGAATGGGGTCTAAAAAAATGTATAGTTCCATTAAAAAAAATAGAGATTACCTTGAAATCTTTGAAATTTGAAATGTCTCTACTTTCGGTGAAAACACATGCACCACGTAATATATCACTTGAAACCATTTACTTTTTTCTAATGCAATTGTTTCCTATCTTCCACACCCTATATATTCGCATGTATGTATATAATTAAATACTATGTCTGCGACTGTACAGATTTACTTACAATTATTACTATTAAGACATTAATATTTGTATGGTATTACTTAAAAGTAATTGAGAATACTTCCGTTTTCATTATATGGATTGATACGCAGAAATTACGGTGGTCGTATTTAATTTGATGTTACTGTTTTATGTTATTCAGGTTTTGCCCGAAAAATAGCAAATTGTTATGGACAATTGGGGAAACAATTTCGAGCAACAAACGCTGTAGCAGTTACTCAGTATTAATAAAGATTTTCGGCTAATTTTTAGGCATTTACCTAATATTACGAATGAATTCCATTAATTACTTAATAAATAATAGAAAATGTATGTATAATCTCTGACTGTTCCAGAAGATGGAATTTCTTAATTGTGTATCAATGCTTATGCGGTAGACACGTGGCCGCGGGAAACACATAAAATAAATGCTCTACCAAGAACCTGGTTACTTTACGAGAAAATTTTCACGGAATACACTTACGCACTCGTAATTTATCCTCGGCGTGAAATTATTGAACTTAATTTGTTTTTCTTGTAGAACTCAACCGCGATGAATGATAAAATTACGTTTCTATATAATGTGTAAGTAGGGATAAACCGATACCGTCAAGGTTCGATGATTTTACTTATAACTTGTAACGAACAAAAGTATCGATATCTACTTATTGTTAGTATCGCATCACAAGTATCAATATCTATTTGTATCGAAGGAAAAGAAATACAAAGTTCTGCTTTTAATAATATATTATATTTTAACCAAAGTTGAGCAGAATTATATTCGAATAATACATAGGGAAAAGCTGCAGTACCCAAGGCCGTTATCCTGAGAATTAAACAGTTAATGAGATTAAATAATTATTTGCCAAATGTCGACTCATTTAGGAAGAAGTATTATTTTGCTTTAAAAATGAAAAAAAAAAGTTAAAAATAAAAAAATTAATTTAAACAATTAAAAATGGCGAAGTACTTTTTTCTTTTATTCATTATACGAAACTCTTTCTCTAGGATAATGAATCTGCCCATCTCTGATTTTAACGAACATATATGTTATTAATGAACATTTACTAACGAAGATATATTTTATTATTGAATTAGCTTTCATATCAATTACTCGCTCTATTCGATATGAGTACTTTTTTTCGATACTGAGTATATTTCGCAACCGAAAGTATCGATACTAAAAATGCTCGGTATCGTAACGAAAGTATCGATTATTTACTTGTATTTACTTGGATCGGTTCATCCATATGTGTAAATGTTTTATACACGACTGTTTCATTCTAATACATGATACAATTCTAAACTTTAATCGATAATACTATTTGTTAGAACTTTTTAACGTACTGTAATTACTTAAAATTAAGAAAGAAGTTGGTGTAATACCGATACCAAAAGGAAACACCAGTAGGGTAAGGGGTCAAATTTCACCCACCGCCCAAGGTTTTTTGGTTCTTATTGAAAAACTAATCTACATTATACTCTGACAAAAATTGTATAGTAACTTTGAAATCTTAATTATGAAACCCTATTATCACTTCTTCATAAAAGTTCATACAAACAAAAGCAAAAATAGAAAGGCAAGGAGATGCATTTTTTACTTTTTACAAAAAGTGTTCCCAATCTCGTCCCCCTAGTTTTAATGCTTAAATAGCTTTTAGTTGGTTGAAATAAATGTTACAGTTGACGTTTACATGTTTACAAAATGTTTTATTTTTGAACATATAAAAACAATATTTTTATTAAGTAAAAATAAATAAAAAACTAAAGAATATGTTACGTCCTGGGTGCGTAGTCAGACAGGTGCGTACTAGTATAATATTAACGGAATTAGATATATAACTAAAGTACCTTTCCCGGGATCGCCTCGTGTGTCAAGCCTTGTTAAAGTAATTAGATTCGTGAATGAATATATGGTTCAATTTATTATAATACGTTCGACAAATATCTTGAACTTGGTGTTTAGGCACAATATGGCTTTCTTGGTAATGTACTTATCTAATAATAGTCGATTGACGCAACATCCCACCCTTCTTAAGATTTAGTCATCACTCTCGATGATGTACTGTGATTTAACGAATTTCAGAATTAGGATTTTTGTTTGCAGCGCCCGTTGTTGACTGCGTCCGGCACGCGCCCGTCAATCATCCATTGTCTGGAAATGGCGGAGAATGTTTACGAGACGCTGAACGTTGTCACGCGTCAAGAGTTAAAATACATGAGTAAGAAAAAGTTTATTTCTTTTGAAAGAATGTATTGTACCCAAATATTGAGCAACATATTAAAAGGGGATTAAATTAATACATAGGTTATTAAATGCTACACGTGGAAATCGCAGGGTAAAGAAGAAAGTTGGTTGACCGAGCGTCCAAGCGAGAGGCTCTCGTGTCGAAATGCCGGAGGGTGGAATGAGACACACAGTGGCATTGAGACCGGCACAACGTCGCACGAAATACGTAGCTCGCGTTGGATCCCCACCAGGCCACGCGCCGAGGCAGGCCAACCTCCCAGGCATCTTCTTTAGAAAAACAGACCATAGATGAAGAGGGTCGAGAAAGTGGAGTTACGTTAATTAACTAAACAATAATTATTACCACCTCAGATATCTTCGAAACTCTAAGGTTCATAGAACATTTGTTTAACAAAAATTGCATACTTTGGATATTTCAAGGTCAACTCTTTTGTTTCCGTAGAATGATAGAGGAGCGCAAAACGAGTTTAACGACCTATTACATAAGGTCATAGTGGGTGTTCGAAATGATGACTATCATTTCAACATCAATGCAACACTGGATTCTTTTTATGACTGATAGACGTGCAAGTCTTATAATGTCAGAACTTATTAATGCACATTCTGCGATAATTTGTTGTTGTATGTCTTGAGGTGTAGTTGGTACTTCTTTGTACACTTTATATTTCAATGTTCCCCATAGAAAGAAATCTAGAGGTGTCGAGTCTGGTAAACTAGCTGGCCACGATATTGGACCGCCGCGTCCGATCCAACGATTTTGAAATTTTTCATCAAGTTCCCATCGCGCAATCAATGAAGAATGTGCTGGGCATCCATCATGTTGATACCACATGGTTTGTCGTGTAAATAAAGGTAATTCTTCTAGCAAAGGACCCAATGTATCCTTAATAAAGTTAGCGTAGATGTTGTCATTCAAATTTCCATTGATAAAACGAGGACTAATACTTTTATCACCTGTGATACAGCACCATACGTGTACAGACCATTGTCTGTGATGTTCAACCTGCCGCAGCCAATGTAAATTTTCAGCTGCCCAAAAATGCATGTTATGCAAATTAACATTCCCGTGATTTGTGAATGTTGCCTCATTAGTAAATAAGACAGTATTAAGAAATAAGTCATTCTTTTGGATCTGATGTTTACCCTATCGACAAAATTCAACGCGATACATGAAGTCGTTCCCCTGCAATTGTTGGTGAAGACTAACATATATCAGGATTAATACCTTGTTTCATATTCAAACAAATTTCGGGCCACTGGTTAGAAACATCCACTTACTGGTTGTTATCGTTCATTCATTAGTGAAATTCGTATATTTCTTTTTAATTTAATTAATCATATTTTTCAAATTTTTTAAATTGTAATCTATACGTTATAAAAAGGTGTAGATATTCAAAAATCTAATTTCCATGTGACAAATATTTATTAATATTATTATCATTTAAAATTCGACTTTAATAATTGCAAAATCTCTTGAGTGTTCATTCATTGGTGCGTTTACCTTAATATATACACTCATGTATGTATAAAACAGTATATGCTTTCATAAAATTACGTCACAAAATATTAAAAAAATCGTCGAAACTCAAATCCCGTCCGTATCGCCTAAGCACTGCATCTATTCCATTATCCGAAGAAGATTGCCGTATGAATTTCGCCTTTACTACAGAGTTACAGCGTCGTTAGTTCCACTAGAAGTGCTTATTTTTTCACTAACTTGACATTTTTGACTTACTTCTTATTAAATGTAATATCTGCCGCGAGTCTAAGCACTTTTCAACAGATTGCGTAAAACGAGAAAAAATGATAATCATTCGAATGTTTTTCATAAATCATGCAGTTTCAAAGTAGAAACAAAAAAAATTCAATCGGCTCGAAAGAACTCAATTAATGTCCTTTGAAAGTAACGTCACGTGTATATTTATGGGTTTTTGTGTGCGTTGTAATTAATCATACTCGAACGCTCATCATTTCATGGGCGAAATGAATGAAGTGTATTTGAGTGAAAAAATCCCTACAAGATATCAGCTGTAAAATTGCAGAAGTTAATTCGTTCCGGTGGTACCGCAGTAAATAGCTTTAGTCAAGCTGGTGGTTTTCTCCCGGGACAAATGCCTTTACCAGCGAAAGTCCGCGCGACCAGCCTGTGCGCTCTTAATTAATAAATAATCATTCTAAGATGAATGCTCCGTTCAGCCGACATTTTTTCTCGTTAAGCTAAAGCTTAAACCCGGTGTGTCATTCGTTGCATTAACGTCTCATTATACGGTGAAAGTTCGTCGTTACACATTTATTTCCCCAGCCCCGTAACCAACAACCACCTGCTGTTATTGTTTTGCAATAAACAGAAATTATTCTAAGCCTGGTTTTCACGTCCCAACGCCTCATTCAGAATCGAAATTTATTAGCTCAAGTGGTCAAAGCAGAGGATGATATTAAAAAATGGCCATTTTTGGACCTGTCCGCTGTCAAAAAATTCTTGCAGGACATTTAAAAGTACCTACCATTCGAGGAAGAAAAACGTTATTGACATTTATCCAAATGTGACCGGAATGTTGTGAAAAATGAGTATAAACACGTGAATGTGATAGTGATCGAACTCACCCAAGCGTTATGTTTCATCGTCCTCTTCTTCCGATATTTAATAATCTTCAAAATAATTAGTAAAACAAAATCAGCAGGTAAATTAAAGTACCATGAAATTATTGCCACATGGGAACAACAACCAACAATGCGTTTACCGATTTTGCATCCACATGTGTGCGCATGTGAGCAAGAATGGCTTCCAATTCGATTCTACTTCTATCAGTTATTTCTTTTTTTCAAATATTTTTTAAAATGATATTTGTTACTTTATAATTACTTCAAATATATATACATATTCTATATCACTTCTATTTTTAAGCCGAATACCACTAAGTTATTGAATTTATAATCAGTATACAGTAATGTCTTTATAAGTGTGAATGCCTCGATTACGTGGAGTGACATTCACGCTGTAGACAAACAGTTGTCAACACTTCGTCAATCTGTTTTTTTGCTCGAAACTCGAGCCTCGGCAACCTGCCTTTGTAGTGTTCCGATATAGAAAAGGACAAGCGAGTGAAAAACAGAAAGAGAAAGCATCTCTTTCCACTCGATTCGATTGCGTGAACCCGCCTGCGACGCTCTCACCGGCCAATGGTTATATTGTATTCGCTGCGGTTCGCGTTATTTTACTCGGTTTCGATGTGTCTCGTTCGTTCCCTTCGTCACACAGTCCGATTGTGTGTGTACCGTTTCTACCAATAATAAAAATACGTGCGACTGGAGGTGATCTAGTTAATTGAATTCGTTGGCTCTAAGCATTCGCTGACACTAAAGGGTGGAAACTCCGTGGGCCGTGAGCTGTGTCCGTGTACTCACACAAACAACGGGACCCGTGTATGTATACGCGATGTACGAGAGAGACATTCGATTTCGTAGGAACCAAAATGAGCCTCGATAATTGCACAAATGAACTTTTCACGGGTATACTACTCACGGGTAGACTTCACTACAGGGTGGTCTGGTCCTTACAAACACCGATAAACACCATACGTGGAAAGAATTAGAATTTTAGAAATTGTGCGATTGTGACAGACGCCGATGAAGCACACAAGATGGCTGCACAAGTCACATTTTGTCAAATATCACACGATTTAGTGGTTTTCTCGTCAAAAGCTGACCAGACCACCCTGTACACCACTGTCACAATATCGTAGAAATGCGATTTTTGTTACTTTATTACTCGTGGAAGGCGTAAGTTGGATTCTACGATTTGACGCGTCCAGACTCAGGAATATACAGTGGTATAGTTCAAGGATTCTCCGCTAGGGGCGCCTATGGTATTTGTCAGTCACTTTAGCTATGTTAACAGCGAGCATCGATAAAACAGATGGAATCGATAAATGTAACCTCGCAACACGTACTGGATAGTATCGATTGTTTTGTTACGCTGTTGCCACACGTTCCCATTACAATTCTGTCTATCAGGAAAACGATCGAATACCTACGGCTTGTGGCGAGATTTCGATTCTCGCCGAACATAGGAAAAGAATGGCGCGACCGAAAGAGATTCGACAATAAAACCATACATACTTACGTATTAATGTGTGCAACGATAAACCTTTCCTATTCGTACTTGCAATGATGCTTATTTTTTTAATCAATGGAATTATATATGAAATACTAGAAATGGTATTCCCGAGAAACAAATTGTAAAAATGACACAACATATATTCCGGGTATTCTATATACAAAAAACATGGAATACTATGCAAATCTGTTGTTTGAAATGATATTTATTTATCTTTTATTGACATAATTGATACGAGTATTATAGGCGTACACATATATTTCGTAAAAAAGGATGCGAAAAGAACATTGAATGGACAAATTTATTCGATGAGAATTTATTCAATAAATAAAGATACTTTTTTTATTCGAAGAGCGTTTTGTTATTTAGCTATTTTTTTCTGCACAATAGTGCGGAAGGTCATTAGAAATGAAATGTATATGTTGAAAACTTGTGGAATGTTGTGGGCAACATTGTTAGAAAAATTTGAAAGTATTTGAAAAACATGCTTCTCGCACGCAGAATAAAATATAATGATTTCAGAGAAAAAAGAATCAAATAAAACATAGATATTTTTAATACCTACAAAATGAGATATAGTACGTTAAAGTCGCTGTACATGTTCAGTTGCCAAAGAATTAAAACTGTCAAAATAAGATCTTCTTTTAATTGTTCAATTCTCAGAGGGATTTGAAAATAGAGCTTCGAAACTTTAGGAGAATATGGCATCCATTACGATAAAAAAGTATGTCAAATTACAGCACTAAATATTTCTTAGTTTTTACAAAAAGTCATTAATTTATTCCAAACACGTCTCCCGAAAAGGTAAATTCTCCATCTCGGACAAGTCGGACAGCAAGCAGTGCGGATATTTTTTACTCTTTGAGAGTTGTACTATCATATAGACTTCAAATGAAATGAATTTTTAAAATTAAATCACCGAAAAATAGCTCCAAAAAATAGATATCTTTTTTCCTTGTAAACAATTTGAATCACATCGTCATTTTTTATTCTATTGTAGGATTTTCATATACAGGGTGTCCTAAAAATGTCTCTCTTCAGGCAATGAGGGTTGCTGGGACGATTTGAAACCACTTTTTTCTTAGTAAAAATGTTAGCTGTGGCTTTGTTAAGGAGATATTAACAAAAAACCCCGACCAATCAGAGCGCGAGTTTGCCGGCCGAGTTCCCGCGCTAGCGGTGGCTACGCGTTACAGTTGTACTATGACGCTCCGAACAAGCAAATTGGCATGCATCCCAGAAAACCGCGTATAATAGCAAATAAGAAAAATATAACAAATCGAACTTTGTATCATCTTTCGTTTGTCATTTAAAGTGATGAATGAATGAAACATAAATGTAAGAAAATCATGTGTAACGTAAACAGACAAATACAGAATTATTTTAAACTGTAAATTTCCTTCTCAAATAACGTATTAACGAAAAGGTAATGTTATAGTGATGGTAGTTCGTCATTGACATAAAAATCTGTAGTTCAGTAACGGACTGCAGTGATACTGATTACAAATAATTGTCTTTAAGAAACCCGAAGAAAAATGTACATATGGAAAATTGCAGAATTATTGCCGTGAAAAAGTCATAGGTTGCGTTAAATTAAAGAAATAATAATCAAGAAAAAATTGAATAGAACTTATCCTTTCAGAAATCCACCTGCAGCTTGTAGATCTGTGTTAGTAGGTCACTGTACCGATCTTGCTCATCGACGGACGAAATGGTTTATGATGGGTGACAGCTAGTGCACAGCTGGTCGCAGGTATACGGCACTAACGAAAAACGTATTGACAAGTGCGGTCGAGTCAACGCACTAAATGGTCACGTCATTACACGGCCACTAACACTGACCACCTAACACTCTTTTAAATTTTGAAGGAATGTCAACCCTTTGACCAGAAAGTTCAGTTGCTGCGTGAAAACATGTCAGGAGGTCACTGTGTCGATCCTGGCTGCTGATGACTAGTGGGGTAGCGCCTAGTCCACAGCTGATCGCAGATATACGGCACCACCGAAAGACGTAGTGACAAGTGCGGTCGGGTCAACGCACTGAATCACCAGAAATCATTTAGGGATCGGGTCAGGTCGGGACAAGTGTTGCTAAAGATATAGGATGATATAAAGATGCAAAATAAGACGAGTCCTTCGTGCCAGTCGTTGAGAAGAATGAGACTTTTTTCGACGAGTCGGCGCGACGGCTGAACGAGGGGAGATCAAGAAAAGATTACATTCCCGGGTATCGGTAACACAACGCTAATGCAACGATGAAACTTTTTTATTTTTGATTCGTTGTTAATGAAACTTTTACTAGTATATTGGTGAGATGTTTCTGATTAAAATGATACCAAATACGACATAATTTGGATCATATTTCCTCATGTAGAAAGTATTAACAATTCATATTCGTTCATTATCGCTTCTAATAAATCATAAGTAAATATGGTTCAAATTATATCGTGTTTGGTATCATTTTAATCAGAAAAATCTCACGAATATGTTCGTGAAAGTTTCGTTAATAAAAAACCAAAAACAAAACGTTTCATTGTTGCATTTGTTCTCCTCGTTTAGCCATCGGCTCGTGAAAGGGAAGCCGTCGCGGCGCGCCGGGCAAAAAATTATACGCTTGACTGGTTCCATGGCCCCCTTCCCCAGTGGTGGGCATAACGACTTCACACTTATCATGGAGGAGCCGACTCACAATTATCGAGAATTTACTGTAGTGCAGGATTTAAATCTTCACTTGATTTACCTACTGATTTTCTCACTAATTATTTTGAAAGTGGTTGAATATCCGACGAAGACAACGAAACATAAAGTTAGGTGAGTCGATCACTATCACATTCACACGTTTGCACTCATTTTTGACAACTTTTCCATTGTTTTTCGGGAAAGTGATAATAACATTGGACTTCCATTTACGGAACGAGCGTGGTGAGATAGAGAAAAGGCAGCAAGCAGAAAATAAAGGAAGTTAGTGGGAAAGAGGTAGATAAGAAGGTAGAAGGAGAATAGAGAAAAGAGAAAAAGGGGAAGAAGGAGAATTTCAGGAGAAGAAGAAGAAGTGGTGAAGTTAGGAAAGTGGGAGGAAAACAGAACGCAACGAGAAAGTTTGAGGTTAAGACAAAGATGAAAGAAGGAAAGGAAAGGCAGAACAGAAGAAGGAGAGGGCGACATCTGCAAAGGATAAAGAAGGAAATGAAAGGAAACAAGGAACAAGTCGGTAAAGTAGGTAGCAGAGGAGAGACGAGAAATTCATACAGTGACCGTTCGTTAATTGGACTCCCTCTTATTGTATATTGGCGACGCTCCTCACTCATACATATTTCCCACACACGTGCGCGCACCCCACTCTGTTGCCAGGATGGAATACATACGGTGTCACGTCTAACTCGTGTATTTCATCACAGAATGTGTGGTGTATAGAATATTGTTTTCATAAAATGTTTCAATGTTTGTAAATATTTTCAGTCATAATCAACTACATTTCGTATCATGTCTAGGATGTGATAACGCATAACTTATTAAAATAGTACAAAGTAAAAATACTGTTTTAAATGATTATTCCTATAAATGTTACATGTATGAATTATTTAAAAAATTCACCTCGTCTATAACTCTACAACTATTTTAGCTTGAGAAACAATTCATTTTTTAAGTGTATTGTCTTCAATTCGTTATTTAAAATATTTTATTTCGGAGACACTGTTGAACATATGTATAAAAATATTCATAAATATTTAATTCTTTGTCCAGTGATCTCTAGTTGAAAACAACACATGGTTTTCAATGATAAAATCATAGAACAATAGGACTGAATATCTCAAAAATATTATGAAAATTTAATAATGAGTACATCAAAACGATTGATTATGAGTCAGAAGCAAAATATTATACCTAACAAACTCAATGTAATGAAGTTGGAACATTAATTGTCTATTAGACTGAAATACATAGGTGTACAATTGCATAAATAAGATAATTAAGCAAATTTAGTTGTTAATCATTTTGTACGTCACAATTTTTTCCATATTATTCATTACATTGTTTTCAGTAAAGAAGAATAAATGAAACTTCTGTTCAATCATACGTGCATTAAACAAAGTAGTCCAGCAACATTGATCATAAAAAAAGTTTATTCACAAAAGTTACGTGGTATCAGAAGGACCATAACAAGCAGTAATAATTTTGTTATAAGTCGAGAAATAATTAACAGTTTGTGACAAATTTCCTATGTTGTATATAAAATATGTCACGAATTATTAACTTTTTGCACATAACACCTTAATATTTTATTACGCAGAATGTTCAAAAGAATCCATCTATGTAAAAAAAATATTTTTATTCCACAACGTTTTAGTATCATTAAAGAGAAAACACAATTAACCTTGAGAACTATGAAGATCTGCCACTTACGAAAAAATTGTTACTGCTAAGTAATAGTCCTTTTCATATTAAACAACTTCTGTGAATAAACTTTTCTGATATCTCTAAAAATAACGAAGATAAGTAAGATGTCCGTAAAGTGCGTATATTCAGCCCAACCTATATGCAGCTGCGTCGCACAACTGAACGGCTGAGTGGTGGGGAAAGCACTCGGGTAACTGGTCACCGATTCCTGCACGGTTCCTGGAAATTTAGCCCTCTACAGCCCCGACTCGTGCGGGAATCGAATGTCTACTCTAAAAGGGAAGTAGAGATGGATGCAGTAGAGGAAGGGAAGATTAAAGGAAGAGTAATAAAGAGAGACAGGATTATGAGGAAAAGAAGTACGAGTGTGCGAACGATAGTGGAGATATGGAAAAGGAAAAGGGAAGAGAAGGAGAGCGAGGACTAATTTAAAGGCAGCAAAAATACGGCTTGATCACCGGCGAAAAGGGAGGGAAAAAGAGAGAAGATGAGAAAAGGGCGGAATTAAGTAAGGGACCAAGGAAAAGAAATAAGGGAAGAAATTAAAAGGCACTAATTTAAAGGCAGCAAAAATACGGCTTGATCACCGGCGAAAAGGGAGGGAAAAAGAGAGAAGATGAGAAAAGGGCGGAATTAAGTAAGGGACCAAGGAAAAGAAATAAGGGAAGAAATGGAGAAGATAAAAGAAGAACTGAAAAAGGGGGAAGAAAGATGAAGGGCAGAAAAGAAATAGATATGGAAATGTATAGAAGATATGGGGAAACGGATGGAAAAGATCGAGAAAGAACATAAAGAAGGAGAACAAATGAAAATCATAGAAGAGGAGATTAGGAAGTTGGAGATGAAAAGGAAAGAAAAAAGAAATGAAAGAAAGGGAGGAAAGAAGAGAAAATATAATAATAAAAGGACTGAAGAAGGGGGAAACAAGCGTGGAAGAGAAAGTAAAGGAACTGATAGGGGAAATAGAGGCGAAGGTAGAAGTTATGAGTGTGATGATAGTAGGTAGGAGAGAGGAGGGAAAAAAGAGAATGATAATAGTGAAACTGAGGAGTAAAGAGCAGAAAAGAACGGCTCTGGTGAGGAAAAAAGCATTAAAAGGAAGATCGGAAAGAATAAAAGAATACTGGACATGGAAAGAGAGAAAAATGCAGTGGGCGCTATGGCAAATAGCGGAAGAAGAAAGAGGATGAGCTACGGGAAAATATGAATAGAAGGAGAGCTATGGAGATGGGAAGAGAGAAAGGAGAAGCTAAAGAATGAGAGGGGGAGAGTGTGGGAGCGAAAGAGAAAAAGGAAGATAGTCAGAGGGAAGAGAGAAAAGGACTGAGAAAGGAGGGCTAGGAAAGAAAGGAAGAAGAAAGAAAGCGCGATAGGAGGGGAAGAAGGAAAGGAAAGCTTGGAAGATCGCGTTCTGGAATGTGTCGGGAATAGCGAACAAAGACAAAGAATTCGGGGAGCAAGAAGGAAAATGGGATGTGGTAGTGATGATGGAAACGTAGGTAATGGAAGAACGATGGAAGAAGATAAAGGATCAATTGGCAGGGGAATTTAAATGGGAAGCGCAGTGGGCAAAGAAGAGAAATAAGAAAGGGAGGGCCAGGGAAGGGAAGATAATAGGAAGGAAAAATGGCTAATACGCGAAGAGATGTCTAATATACGAAGTCGATCTCCGAACTCGTTTATTTTCTTTTCTACTTATTTTATAAGTCGGTTAATAGAATCCCACATGTAAAACTTTCTGTAAGTTACAAAATATGAATGACACAGATATTACGTACAGGGTATAACAGAAATGTTGGAGGACCCGGAAATGGGGGACACGTGAGGTGATTTGAAACAAGTTTTTCCTTAGCAAAAACGTTATCCGAGGCTTTCTTGATTGTGTAACAAATAATTAGTAGTTTATTGTCACAATTGTACACACTTAAATAAATATAACGAAAACGATAACGATTAAATTAGAATTGCAGTTCGGAGCACCGAATAACAAAGAACGATACAATTATTAACTCGGAGCGCCGGTGGTCTAATTGTAGTTTTGCAGGGAGCACCCTTTTGCTAGTTCGTACGTCTTAGTCGAAGGTTCGTTACGAATAGACGGAGACAAATGCTCGTCGTGGGTAATTCGACAATTAATAGCATAAAAACTGTGCTAGCGGTCACGTAGGCACCTCGCATAGCAACGGTCCTTTTAGAGAGAGAGAGAGAGAGAACGAGAGCGCGCGCACTGCCAGACAAAGACCTGGCAGGGACTAGAGGAGGACGGCGTTGTAACTATGCGAGGCGACTCACAGGTGTCGGCACTATGATTACCCGCGACGTAACTCTTCGTCTCCGGCGACGATTGCCGAATTCGGCACGACAATTGTCGAACTTCGCGGCGAGGCGCGCGTATGACGTCATGACGCGACCAAGCCAATCCTGAACGAGATATTAACGAAACACCCCGACTAATCAGATCGTGTGTCTACCAGACGAGTTCCCGCGGTAACGTTGGATACGCGCTCCGATTGGTCGGGGTTTTTCGTTAATATCTCGTTAACAAAGCCTCGGATAACATTTTTAAGCTAAGGAAAAAAACCTTGTTTCATGTCACCAGTCACCTCACGAGTCTTCCATTTCCGGGTCCTTCAACATTTTTGTTACACCCTGTATATGCATAATCATATAACTACAAAAGTGAACAATTGTTTTTGCAAATAAAAACATTTATAAAAATTTTTTACATGCAATGACTACCTCTATCGTTTATGGTTAAGAATTTATATATAGAATTACAAACAAATCATTTTGTTTATAAATGACAGATCGTAGAAAAGTTTTCTTTCAATAGCATAATAGATCATAAAAGAACTGAACAATTTCTGTATTTCAAAGTTATATCAAGAAAATGAAAAAACGCGAAAACTTTAAAGGCTGATTTCACCCCTTCAGAGTGAAAACGGGTACAAAAAATTGCTCTAAGCATAGTTTAATATGGTCTACATTCATGCAAAGTTTTATTAATATGAGAATTTTCGGGTTCGGAACCTTCCCTTGTAAGACACATTACAGTTGTAATTAAGTTAATTTGACTTTCTTATTGATACACTGTTTTGTTGATTATAGAAATGTTTAAGACCGCATGATATACTTACTTAATAACCGAAATATAAAAATTGAAAGTATAAGTTACTTTGTCATGGAAAAACGTCGAAAAATTCGGTTTTTGATTTTTGAAAAAACTTTTCTCAAATCAACATGAGTTCATTGTCATGTTGATTTCATAACAGTCATGTTCATTCACACTCAATTCAACTCCGTTCATTCATTCAACCTTACCAAAAAATCTCAAAATAGATGAAGACCATGACTAATATGTACGTCGCTGCTATAAAAATATGAATCTAGTCGCTTTAAAACTTCAATAAAAAATCCGCAATTTTCAGCATTTGGTAACGTTTTTAATTTTTTATGCAACTAAGTCTAGATAACCAAAAAATTGAAATAATGTTCGAACACATGCCCCGGTAAATACCATATATCAGAGTCTTTTTCAGAATATTTGCATGCGATTGAAAGGGAAAAAACAGAGAAAAAGAGAGCAAAAACGGATAATCCAGTTTTTCTGTATTACTACCCTGTTGATCAAGATAGAGGGTTTAATGTTGGTGTAAACTGTTTCTTTTTGGTACGCTATAGTACGAATGGTCCATGGCCAGTTTAATTTGTCGTAAGGGCATTTTTTACTCTTTATTATTTACTGTAACAGAAATATATGAAATAATATCATCGTCATGCATAATTTATGATTCATTTGTAACTATTCTTAAATTGTCGTTGAATAATAATTTTGTGAGAACTTTATATTGTTGACAAAATAAAGTAACAGAATAATGTTTCGAAAGTTGTAAGTACTCTCGAAGAATTCATACACAGGATCAGTATACTATACCGAATAATGAATTTTTAATTTATAATTAAGTGCAGTACAGTATTTTTATGAAAAATCGATATACAACCATTTTTGTGAGTAAAAAACCGAAAGCCTTAAAATAATTTTTTGCTTTAATAGAAATATTTCTTGTACATGTTTCGTATTAAAATTTCGATATAAATTAACGAATTTTCTTTTCAAAGTTAATTTTTAAATAGAAACGTGCGAAATGTACTTTTTATCGGATTTTGATACATGTAGGATGGCATATAACCACTATTGAGTAATGACTAACCCCTTAGAAGCTCACTAAATTTTAGGAATGAATTAATTTTGTACAAACAAAATACATTATTATATTACATTACTTTACCATATAAATATTTATAAAATTTGATCAAAAAGTATTTTTTTGAAAAAAATTGAATTTTTTACAATTACGTTTTTGATAATAATACAAAATGTAATACGTGAAGGGTGCAGAAGAAAATGTACGTAATATTTTCGTCGGACGTAATGTTACGTGGGTGAACCTTAAGAAGTCTTCGAGTTTCATTTACAGAGCTCTAACACCGCCATTTTTAACAAAAAGAAATTAGAAAAAAGTAATTTGTATACTAAAAGACATGTCTAATAGAGGTCTTAAATCCACTTTAATTTGTTTTATTATTTAGCTAAAAAAATCCAAAGCCAAAGGTACTCTGTTTCCAAACGTTTACACTAGCGTAACCCTTCAATGGGGTTAAGCCGTTGTTATCGTTATAACGATTAATAAACATGTTTATATTCTCCCTGCGTATGAAATTTAAGAGGAAAAAAAATTGCTTTGAGGTATAGAACATTATTTACTTGACCGTACGTTATTTCCAAGGAAAAATAAACAGGGGCGCGATATCGGTCCATCGTTATTAGCACGACAAAAAGCTCAAGTTCGCCTCTTGATTTCCACCTTAATACGTGTATATTGTGTGGATTTTTGTACGACTGTTATTTATTGTCCGAATTTATACGTAAGGGCTCTGAGATGTATCTTTGGGGAACGTACCATAAAATCGATGTCAAAGAGGCGAAGCTCCCTTTTATGCTAATCAAGCTCCGTTTGAAAAGTGAAATTCAGTATCTAGATTAAATACACCGAAACGTCGTTATGTTAACAATAATCGAAACCAAAAATTTCACTAATGGCCTGCTTTGTCAGTCTCGGAATTTGAAGAGGTGTCCAATTCAATCAGAATAATTTGCATAGAAGATTTTTCTCTACCTGTGATCGGGCAGCGAACGTCTATTATAAAGAATCTTGTAAATATTACACTTTCTGTGTCAGAGCAAGGAACCAATTTGTATAGAATTTCGAAATGTTGGGGGATTCAAAATTTAATCGCATAATTTGGTGCATTTCCTTTTCATTAATTTCCTTCTTTAAGGTGTAACTTATATCCGACAAATACATTCTGCGAAAGACTTTCAATTTAAACAGGAAAGCAAGAATCTCAAACTAGCTGAATGTGTTTTCAAAATGATTTGTAAATGAAAAATCTAAAAATTTCCAAATAATTATTTGAATGAAAAATCTTGTCGTTCTATTTACTGTGTCTAATAGTATTAATATGGCTAGTAATTGAAGTAATTCTAAAGATGAATTACATCTTCAGCAATTACGGAAGAGAAGTATTTTCAATGCATGATAATACTTAAAAAAGAAATACAGGCTTCAAAACTGTTTCCAAAATCTCAAAAACATGTAATTGCAGTTTAAATATGTTTCAATTGCATTGCATCACGTACAGAGGTCATTTTCAGGATTTAAACGTACTTTTTCTGAGAAATATCACTAATTTTCACTGAATGAATTTAGAAAAAGTGTTTTGTGTTCGTTGTAATACGACCTATATCTGAAGCGTGATATTTAGATCGCAGATCGTTATTATTTAGAATAACAGTAATCAGAAATTTATTTCTGAGCTGAAGGATTTTATTAAATTAACAATAAAATAAAAATTATTAATTTAACTGAAATTCTTGTTACTACATATTCTACGTTATTAATACGTACAATATATGTAGTACTTTGTTGATTAAACAAAACTATAGTTTTTTTCTGACTGTTCTACAATAATTTTCTTCAACGTTTCGTGCATACACAACATTTAATATAATTTATATATTTTAGGTATGTACATCATAACATTTACATAAACATCCACAAATTTCGTAGTCTAACAAACTATCAAATATGACTATTAGAACGAAAAAAATATTTTGGAGAGGTTTTATAATAAACTATTCTTGTCTCTTATGTAATTAATATGGTGCATACAGTTTATGAGTGATTGCTTCTGAATGAAACATTAACGACATTCTCATTGAAAGTTTCTGGGCCGTATGTGATATGTGATATAATATGTATGTATATGTATTTCTATGTAATCATCAATTTCGTAAAGTAATCCAAAAGTTGCATAAAGATTCTCAGTATGTACCTATACTTATTACAGCTTAAGCTGGTGCCCTATGATTTATAATTATAACCTTATACATATAATTTATAACTATACATATAAAATCATTTTTCAACGATTTCTACGTGATGGTTTAAATATTATAAAACTCTAATTAACTTCTATTGTACTACTATTATGTACATACTACCGTAGCAGGGTTTTTTTCTTTAAAAAGTTAATTTTAGGACAACTTTCGCCCTTTCCCTATATGTATAGGTACCATTCAAAGGGAATCATTTCCATTTTCGTCGGAAGATCGTCCCAGAAATCTACATATAATCTTAGATCTTTGTGCTTTTATTATGATAATTGTATTGCCTTCTCGCTGACGTTTCGTTCTACTTCATCAATTCGAGGACACGTTACACTCGGATCGCTCTAAACTTTCACAGAAAATATGATATAATTCAAAGCATTATTAAAAAGAAATGTTAAACATACTAATGTTGATACGTTCAATAAAGTATATTAGTAATCTGGTAGTATATTATTACCATAATTACTTTATTTTTACCTATTATTATTGCAATTGTACTATTTTAATTCTGATCAATTCAATTGCAGTAGATCTTTCTTCATCTTTATTTTAATGCGTTACTTCTGTTTCTTAATTTTATCTTTTTTTATTTTACATTACTGACAATTTTGTAATATTTTGTGCAATAAAGACGACATTATTATTGTATTAGGTTTCTCAACTGTAAAGGGAAATATCTTGTGGTAATAAAATAGAAATGTATACAAATGTTGTACATTTGAAAGTATAGTAGAACCTTGATCATTTAAAGACCATTTCATCAAAACTGAAACTGTATGAAAATGAATTGTTTCTCCAATTACTCATGGTGGTATTTATTTTATAATATTTATAAATATTATTAATTTTAATGGAATTTATTTTTTTTTAATATCTAGATATTATCGTAACATTACGTATAAACAATTGTTATAATGTTACTCATACATTCGTTTACATATCTTCCAAATGACAACTAAGTGTTTAAATATCGATGCTATTCCTATTCGTGCATCTTCATTATTTTTACTTCTGTGGTCCTTTTCTGATCGATTCTTCTTAATTTTTAAATAAAATTCACAGTTTGGTACGTGCTTTGGTCAAAACTTTCCGTGAACAAATTTCTGAGTCACCCAGTAATATGATGATGGTACGATAGTCAGTGCTTAGAGAAATATTAATAAATAGCGATTGTAACAGCTTTGCGTTTAAAAGCATAACTCTAAAGTGTTGTGTTCGTTGTCGGCTTGGTTTAAAATATTAATGGTTTGATACACGTTTTCATAGTGTATTCATCCTCAGGGACGTCCATCGTAGAAAACACGTACTCACCCTATAATAATGGAGCGAGGAACAAGTTTTATACTCCTGGGAGCAAAATTAATCGACCATCCGAGTGCAACACGTTTTCGTGTTACATTTTATAAACTCCTGGTCGATCGATTAATCTCGAGGGAGGCAATTATGATAAAAAATATGTGTTTCTGCCTCTGAGCCACGATTAGGAAGAACAAAAGTGTAGTACAATATGTGCAATATACGAACTTCTAACGAGATATGATAATGGATTTATTTAAATTTAATTTAAATTTTTTATGTTCGTTTTTGTTGAGGTTCGTGGTTTTAAGACGTCAAACGTACTTAAGATTAGAAAGATACATATATATGTATGTATCGAAAGCGATTTGAGTTCTGAACAGAAGGTATTGTATTTATTGAAAGAAAAAGATCATAGGCACAGTTTGTCCATAGATCCAGGTACAAACATAGATATCTATAAATGGTTTAACACTTATTCTACATTGGAATATTGCACACAGAGTTTGTCATGGGATACAGGCTAATTACATAATAGGTAACAACAATTATGCTAGGAGATATACAGTATATGAGCATAGTACTTACGAACTAGTCAGTCTTTGTAGAGTTTATATTGTGATATTGCACTGATGGAGAAAATTCATACTTAGATTCAGTTCGTTTATATGCAGCTCGGCGAGGAAGCACTTTATGGATAAAGGTAGTTCCCATCCTTTCCGACTGAGGTCGAGCCTCAACTGATTACAGTGACTTTCTGTTCTGGAACATTGCCATATCACATAATTTAAGCCGTGTTCTTCGGCTCCGCATTCACAGACAAGACTGGATGCAAGTTTCATCTTGAATAACGATTCATTTAAATTATAGTGATGAGAGCGTGCCCTATATATCCAGATCACTTTGTTCCTTGCAAAAGACAAGTAATGAAACTAAGGCAGAGTGTTGTTGAGAAAATGTGATTGAAAATATGTGACACCAGTATGATTAGAAGAGATGGGATTGGCCTTGTTTAACCAGGTGGCACAAGAGTCATCCCACATTTCCCTCCTAACGGAGTCACTGATGTCACTGGCTGCAATTCCCCAGGAAGGATGCGACAGTCTGTTAGTGGTGTCTTTTGCTAGTTTGTCGACCATTTCATTCCCTTCAAGACCTTGATGGGAAGGAAGTATCCACATAAATTTGATTTACTGTGAAGGCGTGTTAGATTTGTGTGTGGCTAGTTTACGCTAAATTTCCAGGATATATGAGTTGTAGTACAGAATTGTGCCATTATTTAGACATTGCAAGAGGCTGAGAGAGTCAGAGCACATTAGGAAAGATTGTTCAGGGTATTTCATAATTGTGTCCAGCGCTCTGTAGATTGCGAGGCATTCCGCGGTGAAGATAGAGACGTGATTGTTAATGCTCACAGATTCAGCAAGGGTCAGTTCAGGACAGAACTATGCGACCCTTACTGAAATTAAACCTGCAGTTTTGGAACTATCTGTGTAGATAGTGAGAAAGCCACCATGCAGAGGATGGTGCGAAGGAACTCTGCATTAATATTGATGCTGAATTTTAAGAGTTAGTCTGTTTGTAAATTGCAATGTGTCTGCGTGTACAAATTGGCGAGGTTTTCTGGAGGGGTAGAAAAGCATTGATTTGATTCAATAAGGTGTTGTTGACTTAGAATTTTAAGAATAGTATTTAAGATAGGTCTAATGTAACGTCGAGATGTCTTGAGGGGAAATGTTTCCTTAGTAGTTTGCTATCTTTGGGATAGTATGCACAGAGAGTGAGATGTTCCAATGTGCGAAGTTTGGCATCAGCTAGTGTAACATTCCTAGGAGTTGAGTTACTGAGTCCTAAAGCTAAACGTGCAGCTGTGAATTGGATACTTTCTAATTTCCTCGGAAAAGTAGTTTGGGCAGCCATAATAATAGGAATGTAATACTCCAGTCTGGAGCAGGTGAGACCCTTATAAATAGTAAGTAGAGTAGTGGGGTCAGATCCCCACCGTATATCTCGAAGAAATCTGATGATATTGAGGAATTTGCACGCAGATAAGCAAACTTCATTGGTGCGGGGTTTGAAGCTGAGTATATGGTTGATTTTGATTCCCAAAAATTTAGCTGAGTGAATGTTTTGTATTGTGGTTCTGTGAATTTCAATTGATGCAGAGTCGGAAGGGTTCGCTTTTCCATTGAAAATTATAAATTCAGTTTTAGTGGGTGCAATTTCTAATCCTATTCGATGTAGATTTAGCTTGAGTGTGTTACAGGTATTCTATAAGGTAGAGATAGCCATATCAAGAGATCGTTGAGTGGAGCATACAGCAATGCCATCTGCATATTGAAAGTCAGTTACGTTTGGAGGGATGTTGAACTCGATGTCGGAGACATATAGGGAAAATAAGAGAGAGCTAAGAACACCACTTTGTGGAACACCTTTGTACATACTTTTCACGGGCTTTTACTTTTGGCTGACCAGAGTCATCAGGAGTACGGAAATGTTCACGCCTGTGGAAAGTAAGATTGTTTATAAATTGCAGAACATTATTAGAGAGTTCTAGGGATTTCAACTTTTTGATCAATGAGTCTGGCTAGACGTCAAAACTGAGTTAATGTCTAAAAAGACAGCAGCCGTGGTATATTTCTTCAGAGCACCAGTTTCTACCGTGGTGACAAGTCCTAGAATGTTGTCCGATGTTGACCGGTTCTTACGAAATTCCGATTAGAAGGCCGCTAGAATACTGTGAGGTTCTCGAGGCGCGAGAAGAGGAGCGAGGCGGGCTTGGAGGCGGTAGCCTGCTGCCTCCGTTGCCGTCCCCCTCCCCAGAGGTGGGATGCCCCCCAGCCCGCCCGCTTCCTCTTCGAACCCACGACCAGGGGCTGTTAACTCCCATTAGAATAGTGTGGTCAGTCATAAGCTACCGACTCATATCACCAATGGTGCTAAAGTCGCATTTTTCGACACATGTACTTCTATGTCGTGCTATGTAGTCGGTGGATAAAACACGTTTTGGCGGTGGAGGGAGTTCAAGCCAGGTATGTATTTTTTCCACAAGAAAGGACGACTTCATTTTAAAGGCTAAGACTAAGTATTATGTTTTATTTTTATATAATTTACATGCAAATGTATTTTTCCCTTCAATATTACTTATTTTTTAGATGAAATGGTGCAACCAGAAGATGGCACATCTCTGACTGCAGAAAGCCAGTTTGAGGAACTGGGTAAGTTTGTTTATATTATAGAATAAATCAATTTTTATGAAATTTATGGGTGCACATACTTATAGTCATTTTCACTTATTTTTCAGATATAAAGCAGTCATTTGATGAATGTGGCGTGCATGATTGTGTGTGCAAGATGGCTAGGGACTATTATGTAAAAAAGTATAGAAGAATGTAGTATGCATGTATCGTATGTATTGTTTGTGTTATACAGTATACAGTCCCTTATTTCCTAAATTATTTGAAACACGAGAGTTTTCTGGTATTTCAAATACTTTAGGAAATAACTGACTGTATACTGTATGTATGTAATGTAAAATTTTTAGCATGACAGTGAGTAACTGGTGACTACTATGTGGGATTGTGTATGGTAAATTTTTTATTATAATAAATTTGTTATTAGTTCGAAATTTTAAATCTGTATTACATTTATTACATAGTCTCTCTATATCATGTTAAATTTTCAGCGTGACAGTGAGTGACTGGCGGTTACTGTATGGGATCGTGTGTGATAAATTTGTTATAATAAATATAATGTTAGTTGTTTGCAGTTTTAAACATGTTTATTAAATTTATTACATAATATACGTATATCATGTAATAAATTTAATAAACATATTTAAAATTGCGAACACGTAATATCAAATTTATTATAACTCAAATTTATTATACACGATCTCATACAGTAGCCGCCAGTCATTCACTGTCTCGTCTATTATAAATCGTTCCGAAATTCAAACGCGTCCCGGATATCCGGCACTCGTTTTAGTACCGACTCATATCACCAATGGCGCTGCAAAACGTCCAAGCCAAACCTCTGAGTTGCACACCCGTGCCCACGACAGTACGCGCTGCACTGCTTAATAGGACGCCCCGCGGGCGCACGAATACATGTGATCACAGCCGCGGTGACTCTTCGCGCTGCCCGCGGGGCCGCCCGGGCAGTGATGCCAGAATCGTGGTACTGTTTACCCCCACCACTCTCCCACTCCGACGTACCATCGTCTCCCACTATGACGTCCCGGCTACCCCACTTTACGTCCTCCGTGCTGGCACACACAAGCATATCCAAGCCCTGTCCGTGTGCGCCGGCCGTTCGAGAGACGGTGAGCTATATTTAGAAAAGAGTGGGGGTAAACCGTACCACGATTCTACCATCCTGTTGCCTTGGAAATCCTGTTCGAATATCACTGCGGCGAAAACCTAAGCGCGTGAGCAACAGTCAAGAGACACTGTTCGAATCCCAATGCGGCGGTTTTACTTTTTATTTTCAATTATTTTATAATTTCACTTTGTAACCTCTAAGTAACATAAAAAAGTTAAAAAATATTAATTCAGGAAGCATTTAAAAAGAAGAAAATAAATGTTTTCCACTTCAATATCTACATTTTTTATTATATACATACATATTATGTTGTATACACATAAATTATTTTTACAATTAGATGTTATCCTTACAACCCTACTCATTACTACTCTGAACATTCGTACAAAAATCTATTAGATTAAAATGCAATAGTTTGGAAATTTCGATAGTAATCAATTTCTAAAAGCTGTTTCAACGGCAAGGGCAATCATACGCGTTGCCGAATACGTTATTGTTTCATTATGTCAAAAGAGATAATTAGGAATTTCAGAGGTTTTGAAAGAAATGCTTTAGGCGCTCGAAAAAGCAGTATACTGCGAATAATGATCCGTTTCAAAACCTCTGAAATTCCTAAAGTACCTCTTTTCAAAAGACTCTTTTGACATAATGGAACAATAATGTATTCGGCGACGCGTATCTTTTACTGTGTACTTTCTTTAAAATGTTATAAATATATGTAGGAGATTCTCCTGATGAAAATAAGTTCAAACATGGCATAAATCAGAGTCTCTTTAAGAAGATAGAATTTGTATCGCGACATAACGTATGAATAAAAATTGTTTTGCTGCATCCCCTTCTTCTTTTATGTATACAGATTGAACATTATTCAAAACAGTATTAATGAATAATTCCAAATATTTTATTTAACTGTGGTTAAAATACAAAATTGCAATTACACAATTACATAAATAAATAATTACGTATACAATCAAATCTAAGATGCTTGTAATCACATTTCACAAGCTATCATCAGCAGCAAAGTAAATTTTGTTTCAAGGAATAAATGGAACATCCAATACTATATCAGCATAGTAAAACAATGCACGAATGGAACCAAGTTCAATACTTAAAAGTAGTTTTTCATTATCGAATGCTTGCAAGTTAGAATACTGCCACAATACTAACAATCTTTGCAAATGATGAGATATAAATAAAATAAACAATTATTTTTATTTCAACGAAAAAGCAAAATTGTGACCAATTATCCCACCTTTCCCTTAATGTCGCGATACGAAATGTATGTTATTAAATATAGTCTGATTTATGTCGGGTTTGGACTTTTTTTCATCAGGAGAGTCTCCTACATTTATTCATAACATTTTTAAGAAATTACACTGAAAGGAGTAAAAATTTAAATTTTTATTCATGGGTGATTCGTTCTGTGTATTACATTGTAATCCGAACGATACCATCGCCTCACGCCGAGGCCCCGTGACGTCATCTGACTTGGTCGGTTTAAATCCCACTTGGTGTCCCATCCATTCTTTGTTGTTAGGTAGTTTGTTTCTGACTGACTCCCTTCTACTCAAAAGTGAGGAAGCGAAATTACAGAATAATTCAACAAAAAAAAGATAAGTTCATAGCAATCTTAATATTTTATCTTATGTTATTAAAATTACTATTTCAATTGTGTTTTTTTCTTTTCATATGGAGAAAAGCAAAAGACCATTCGGCATCGTATATACGTGGACCAGCTGCAGCGGTTTTCGTTAGCGGCGAAATGTATCATAAACAAAAAAAAATGAATTTTAAAAATGCTTCCCGAATTAATATTTTTTAACTTTTCATTCAAACTTAACTTAGAGGTGGCAAGTAAAGCCAACAAATTTTAAAAGACTGAAGATACACTTATGACGTAATATTTTAATCTAATAGATTTTTGTACGAATGTTCAGAGTAGTAATGAGTAGGGTTGTAAGGATAACATCTAATTGTAAAAATAATTTATGTGTATACAACATAATATGTATGTATATAATAAAAAATTTAGATATTGAAGTGGAAAACATTTATTTTCTTCTTTTTAAATGCTTCCCGAATTAATATTTTTTAACTTTTTTATTTTACTTAGAGGTTACAAAGTGAAATTATAAAATAATTAAAAATAAAAAGTAAAACCGCCGCATTGGGATTCCAATAGGGTCTCTTGACTGTTGCTCACGCGCTTAGGTTGCGGGGCATCGCGTCGAGAACGTGAATTTTCGCCGCAGTGATATTCGAACAGGATTTCCAAGGCAGCAGGATGGTAGAATCGTGGTACGGTTTACCCCCACTCTTTTCTAAATATAGCTCACCGTCTCTCGAACGGCCAGCGCACACGGACAGGGCTTGGATATGCTTGGTGTACCAGCACGGAGGACGTAAAGTGGGGGTAGCCGGGACGTCATAGTGGGAGACGATGGTACGTCGGAGTGGGAGAGTGGTGGGGGTAAACAGTACCACGATTTTGGCATCACTGCGCCCGGGCCGAGGTGGTAGTATTGGGGGTACCACCGCTGTTGCGGTCGGCCAAAGGAGGCAGCGTCGATTGGGAACCCCTCGATGCTGTATGTAGGAGGAGGCGGGACGCCAAACCAGCTGTCCCCCCCCCCCCGCCCAGAGAAAAGACCCAACCAATTTTGAGGAGCGGGGTGGGGTAAGGGCGGGGCAGGTCGCGGTAGTGTGTTTTGGCGGTTCCGTGATCAGCCATCATGCCCGAGAGGGTCACCGGGGATTTTTAGTGGGTAAAAATCCTAAGTAGGCCGTATCCACCCTCCGTAGAAAAAACAATAAAAAAAACTACGAAAGAGAGAGCGACAGAGAAGGCAACATTTTCGGTACACAGCGCCGTTCGGTTTGAAAACACCGGGCATCGGCCGTAACCGATCGGCAATGTACAGTTCGTTAAAGAAATTCAAGCAGAACAGTTCAATTAAGAACACGTAGAGACTTTCGTTCGTTTGTAAATGCGTTTCGCGGAATATTACGTATACTGTAAATTAGGCATACATGTACCCACGGGCGCGAATTATACCGATTGATAGAAGCGCGGGTTTATGCGGTAATTTGTTCAAGCAAACAAGTTTTGTATTTTCACATTATTAAAGTCACCCTGTGCACAACATTCACGACTCATTACCTCTTGTTAACATCCTAAATCTGTCCGAGTCCAGGAAATTGTTAGATCCGGGATTTCTATTATATGCATCACGACGACGAGTTTCAATATTCGACCTTTTTGAAAAAGTCGCGTGTGCTCTAACTCGGTCTAATACTATGTATAATAATTTACTCGTATTAATTCACTTAACACTAGAACTACCAGTGTTGAATATGTGCTAAACTAAATAGTATAATATATTGATATGTATAATGTCCAATACAATATAACAGAACACAGTATATAGTCAAATGTATAATACATTGAAAGTCAACATAAATTCCGACAAGAGCACCTTTATGATTTCGGTAATTGTAAAAGAAGAAATTTTAAATTTAGTTGTTCTAGTGTTAATTTCTGCACCTTTATGATTTCGGTAATTGTAAAAGAAGAAATTTTAAATTTAGTTGTTCTAGTGTTAATCAAGCCGTTCACTGTCACGAATCATTCTTAAACACTGGAATGGAATGTAAAGATGTTGTAAGTGTCAGTTGATAGTGAATGGATTCAAATGATGACATTAACAACGGTAAGCTTGTAAGTTCGTGCAATAGTAATAAAACTAATTACACTCCGTTCACGTGTTTTATAAGTCTGTTATTAGACTATTCGATGTGATTGGTTTAAGTAAAAGAACGACTGATAAGCTAACATTTCTGTTCTTATACGAGAAACCAATTACCGCAGGATAATTCATGACCACGCGGTATTCCAGGGGTCATAAAATTTTCAAAGCGTATCGGACTTCTTACATCCTATTAGGCCTTTCCTCTCTTTTCGAATGTTCTAGGTACGAGTTCAACTAACCGTCGATGCATCGATGCATACTAATATTCGAACTCATACGTGCATTGCTTATGATACATATGTATATGTGTGTGTATGGGGTCATCCACTTAACTATTTAGATACTGTTTTAAACAGTATCTACGGCAAGTGACGTACTTAGGAATAAACCAATACCATCAAGATATCGATACATTTACTCATACTTGTATCGAAAAAATGTACCGATATCTACTTAGTATCGCATCAAAAGTATCGATATTGACTTGTATTGAAGGAAAATTAATACAAAGTTCTTTTTTATTAATATAATATATTTTAACCAGAGTTGAGTTGAATTATATTCGAATAACACACAGTGAAAAGCTGTAGTACTTAAGGACGTCATCTTGAGATTTAAACAGTCAATGAGACTAAATAATTGTTTAGCAAATGTCGACTCATTCAGGAAGAAGTATAATTTTGTTATAAAAATTGGAACTTCCACATTGAAGCTATTAAAACTGACGAACCACTTTCTTATCTTTTAGTTGTTATTCGAAACTCTTTATCAAGATAGTGAATTTTCCCATTTTTGATTTTAACGAAGACATTTTTTATTAATAAACTTTTAATTATGATTTTATTAACGAACATTTATTAACAAAGTAATATAACTGGACGACAACTACCTTCACATTCATTAGCTTCCATATCGATTATTCCATTCATTCGACATGAGCACTTTTTTTCGATACCGAGTACATGCATAGCGCAATTGGAAATATCGATACTAAAAATACTCGGTATCGAAAGGAAAGTATCAATTATTTATTTGTATTTACTGGAATCGGTTGATCCCTACCCACATCGACATTTTAGACAAGTTGCTCATTTTTGAGTCAAGTATGCAATTTAATCCATAATTCTACGTTCAGAAACATTGAACTAATCTAAGGGTGCATACTCTTCTTGGGCTGTTTATATTTAACTAAAGAACTACTACGACCTTATCATAGACATTTATCTAAAGAAGTATAGATCTTGAGATTCTCTTAAAACTTATGGGGATGGTTGGTCGGGGTTTTCGTTAATAGCCTGTTAACGAGTAAATAGCCCTCACACAATGAACGACAACCGTACATGTTTACGCGAGGCACGAGAGAGACATTCGATTTCGTAGGAACCAAAATGAGCCTCGATAATTGCACAAATGAACTTTTCAAGGGTATAGAACTCACGGGTAGACTTCACTATAGGGTGGTCTGGTCCGTATAAACATCTATAAACAGGTAGAAATGAAAGAATTAGAATTTTAGAAAGTGTGCGGTTGTGACAGACGCCGATGAAAACACACAAGATGGCTTCTCAAGTCACATTTTGTCAAATATTTCACGACTTAATGGTTTTCTCGTCAAAAGCAGAACAGACCTCCCTGTACACCACTATCAGACTATCGTGGAAATTCGATTTGAGTCACTTTATCACTTCTGGAAGTCACATTTTGGTTCCTACAACTTGACGCGTCCAGATTCGGAAATAAACAGTGGTATAGTTCAAGGATTCTCCACTAGAGGCGTTTATACTATTTGTTAGTCACTTTGGCCTGCGTTACCACGAGCATCGATAAAACAGAGGGAGTCGGTAAATGTAACCTCGCAACACGTGCTGGATTGTATCGATTGTTTTATTACGTTGTTGCCACATGTTCCCATTACAATTCTGTCCATCAGAAGAACGATGCAATACCTACGGCCTACGACCTACGGCTCGTGGCGAGATTTCGATTCTCGACGAACGTAGGAAAAGAATGGTGCGACCGAAACAGATTCGAGAATGAAACAATATTTACGTACTAATGTGTGCAACGATAAACCTTTTCTATTCGTACTTGTAATAATGCTTATTTTTTTTAATTAATGAAATTACATACGAGATACTTGAAATGGTATTCCCGATAAATAATATTTATTTATCATTTATTGACATAATTGACGCAGGTGTTATATACTTACACACACATTTCATAAAAAGGACGCAAAAGGAACAATTAATCGCTTACGCTCTGACAATCTTTCATTCGTCGCCCAGCGGTGATAGATTTTGAACTAATAACTGATTGCTGACGCATGCGTACTTAGCGTATCATCTTCGCTGCGCCCGCACCTGATCCACTACGCAGTTCCTTTTTTCTCACAACACACACATCTACCGTACTTCAAATCTTCATCAAAGTTGTGTGATTGCATCAAACGAAAATACATACAGCAAGGAGCAAAAGCGAATACACGCTCTTTTTTAAAAATTAGACCAAATGACGAGTTTTTTTGAGAAGCTAGAAGGATTGACTTATTAGATGACGTGTTTTCATTATTTCGAGAAAATTACAATTGTTGAAATAACGAAGAAAATAGTAAAAATATTAAAGATGTTCTTTTTCCATTTCTTTTTTATGATCCTATAGTGAAAATTTAACAAATACCTCTTATACACTTAACTAAGATACATACACGCTGAAAATTGCAGGGTATAAATTACAAACTATTAAAAGTGATTAGACTTACAAGTTAGTTACAAATAAGTTACAAAACTAAAAAACTCGTACTTTCAACTTATAAACCTAAAGCTTTCTTACTACTTCGGTGCCCGTAGCTTGTTTGCGTTGACCAACGAATTTTGTTATGACTGGGCCCGATAATGGTGGCCTGACCTAGGTCACTTTGAAAGACACCATCGGGTGCCGATCGAAAATGAAGAGACAGGAACACTGTTTCGTTGGACGTCGACTAAAACGGTCATAAAACCAGCTTTCGATTTCCCTATTGTTATTAAGCAGAATTATTGATATATATACATAGATAGTGATGATAGTTATGATAATAAAGAAACTGTAATATCATTGCTTCACTTTTCTTTTTCCTAGATATATAAGTGTACAAGAGGCATATTTCAAATGTTCATTATAGGCTAAGATAAAAAAGTTGAAAAAAGTGTCTGTTACTATTTTTGTGCGTGTTTTGTCAAAAATTTTCTTATATATTGTCAAACAACTAATTACAATTATACCATTAAAACTTAATTATCTAAACTAATCCTTAACTTCTCATAAACATTCAAATCATTTTATAGATAACTAGCTGACGTACCCGCTCTCGCGCAGGCAGTTTTATATTGTAAATCATATTTTAGTTCGTATATAAAGACTAGACTGTAACATACCGTGAATAAATAAGCAGCATAGAATTTTGGATAGTTTCAACATGAATCACATCGACACGCGGCCTTTTAAACTTGTTTGTCTGCCTCAGCTCATGGTCGGCTAAAGAACGGGAAGCGCACGTCTTGACATTGTCGCTTAACTGTTCCTTCGACTAACTTTGGCCAGCAGGAATAAACGGGCTGCTGAGCGCCGAGCGAGAGGCCGAGGGCTGAACGTAAAAGACCAGCGACCGACGATCGAAATACAATGTGAACAAATAAGGAATGAAACGCGTGAATGAAAATTTAATCTTTTATAGTTTTCAGTATACATTTATTAAAGTGTCACGAACCAACTAAGGAGATTCTGCCGGTGGAAATGAGTCCAAATACGACATCATTCGGATTATTTTCCATAATATATCATTTTTATCCGCAACATCATGTATGAGTTAAAATTGTTCAATTACACTCGAATTTGGACGCATTTTAATCGGGAGAATCTTCAAAATTTATTCATAACATTATTAAGAAACTACACTGAAATGAGTAAGAGGTTAAATTTTTATTCATCGGTGAATCAATCTGTGTGTTACATTGTAACCGAGCATCGGTCGCCGGAGGTTTGTAGGGTTAGTTACCATGTTCCCTCGCCGAGGCCCCGTGGCGTCAACGGGCTCGGTGGGTTTGAATACGGTTTGGTTACCCATTACTAATTGTATACCGATGGACGGTCGCTGGATGTTGATGTCGGCGATCGACACTTGGCAGCGCGTTTATTTGTGCTGGCAAAAGTTATTCAAAGCTTTATTCCAAGACTTCAATTATAGGAGATTATATATCTTAATATTATAATTAAGTGTTAAATATACATGGCATTTGCAAATGTAAGTCGTATAAAACAATTTTTGTTCCTTCAATTAGAAAAATGTGCAGTTTTCAGATTTTTGTTTGTTTTATAACTGAAATACCATCTATGCTTAATAAACAACATGAATGAATTTAAAACATAAAAAATTAAAGAAGTAAAGATTTCGGGCTTTAACTAACTTTTTTACAAAATTGGTCACGCTATTTGTTAATATCTCGTTAAGGTACACCAAATTAAAAAAAATCATCGCTCTACGTTAATTTGTTGCACAGAAAATTTGAATTTTGCCAGATCCACCAGATAAAACAGGCGAGATCAATTTCGAGCAGCACGAGCTCGTCGTGTGGCAGGCTGTCTCCACTCTGCTCCCGCCACGTGCTGTCCGTTTGCATACCGGAACTTTGGGATCTTTATGAGAGAAGTCACTGAATGGATTAATTCGAAAATTAAGGAACAGCTAATTTAACTCTTCCCTCAGACTTCGTTTAAAAGTCAACTCTAAATGTTAACAATTGACGTTACAGTGATTTTTTAAAGAAAAACAAATTATCGCCACTCCTACTTAGATTAGATTAGATTTTGATCGTTCTCCTGGGAGCGGGGAGTTCCACTCCTACTTAACTTAGAATAAAATATTTTGTTTTAAAATTTGTAGTCAAGTTGCAGTTATCGAGTGGTCTATACGGCAATTCGGTACAATAAAAAATTAAGATGTTATTCTAATTGTTTACAATACAAAAAAAAAAAGAAAATGCCTATTCTTTGAGCGATGTTTCGGTTGTTTAATTTTAAAGATATCGTTCATTTGGAAGTCTACATGATAGTACAACTTTCAAAGAGTAAAAAATACCCCCGCTGGTTGCTGTCCGATTTGCCAAAGTTGGAGAAATTAATTTATCCGGAGACGCGTTTGGGATAAATTAATGGCATTTTGGAAAAAAGAGCAAATATTTACTGCTGTAATCTGGTACATTTTTTCATCATAATGGAGGCCATATTCTCCTAAAATTTCAAAGTTTCATGTTCAAATCTGTCCGAGTATTAAGCAATTCAAAAAAGAGTCTATTTCGACAGTTTTAATTCTTTTGCAACTGAACATCTACACCGATTTTATCGTACTATATCTAAATCTGTACTTATTATAAATAGTTGCGTTTTTTGTTTGAACCTTTTTCTCTAAAATAATTATACTTTTTTCTGCATGCGAAAAACATGTTTTTCACAGAGTTTCGAATTTTTTTAAGTCTCCGAGTCTCATACGTATACATTTCATTTCTAATAACCTCCCAAGCCGTTTCATACAAACAAATAGTTAATTAGAATTATTTTTTGTTGAAAGTCTAATTCGACTGGACTATTATTCAAGCTGGCAAAAGGTATTCGAAGTTTTTTTCAAAACCGTCAAATAAAGATATAGATAAAAAATAAAAATTTTACTCGACACTACGGATGAAACGCTCTTCGAATAGAAAAAAGTATATTTATTTGTTGAATAAATTCTCATCGAATAAATTTGTTCATTCAGTGTTCTTTTTGCGTCCTTTTTACGAAATATATGTGTGCGCATGTAACACCCGTATCAATTATGTCAATAAAAGATAAATAAATATCATTTCAAACAGAAGATTTGTATAGTATTCCATGTTTCGGTATGTGGAATACCAAGAATATAATTTTGACAATTTGTTTCTCGGGAATACTATTTCAAGTATTACGTATGTAATTTCATTGATTAAAAAACACAACCATCAAATACCAATAAAATGGGTTTATCGTTGCACACATTATATAGTACGTTTTATTTCATTTTCGGATACTTTTGATTCGTGCCATGGTTTTCCTACATTCAACAAGAAGCGAAATCTCGCCTTGAGCTGTATTCTATCGTTCTCCTGATGGTCTCTCTCGATACGGTGCGGCAGCAATACCTTCGGGTAGCAGAATACTCAAACCCAACTGGATGGTAAAAAGAACAAAAATTTATTTATAGGTACTGCCGTTAGATGTCGTATTGTCAAGCCGTCCTAATTATCGATTATGTGTTTTCGCTAGCGTCCGATTGTTTACATCAGCGCTTCGATCGATTCGGAGTTAGTTATAAAGGAGTCTCCCCCCTTAACAAAGCCCCGGAGAACTTTTCGCTAAGGAAAAAGTTGTTTCAAATCACACCAGGTATTACAGCTGTCAGAGACTTACAACTATCTTAGGACACCCTGTATATTAAATAAAATAACGTAAACAATTTTTGTCTATGTCTAAAAATGTATTATATGTTAATAAACCCCAGACTGATTGTTTACTTTATGTGTTACAATTTTCTTTGACAAAAATCCTAAAAAGAGCCGTTATTACAGTGTTTACACCAGTAAGTACCCCTTAAATTGGTTATTGGAAGCTGTTGGGACGAAGTTCTTAATAACTCGGGCCAGAAAGACCAGTCATCGCCATCCGATGGATAAGCGATTTTAACTACTGACAATAGTAAACTATTAAGTTATTGTACTTATAACAATTACTTAACTATTGGGAATAAGGACTAGAATATGTTTTATGGCAATTTAAGTCGCTGCATAGATATCGATAACGTTTCCTGTGTATAAATCGACTAATCGTTAGTTCTGCACAATTTCAGCAACATTTGTTTGATTAACATAACAGATATAGCATGAGACAGGAGTGAGTTACGACAATAATTATCTGCAAACAAACAATTAAAATAAAAATTTTACGCCAACGCGTGGGTTCCCGTGGAGACCCCGGTAAAAACATTTATCTGCTTTCCCCACGAGGGAATTCTGTTCCTAAGAACGATTTTAATCGCGTATCTTGCACGCCCCAAGAAATGTTCGATAAACGCTCGGAGAGAATTGTCCCCGTGGGGCTGTTGAATAAAAAATAAGCTGACTTCTTTCACCGCATTGTTTCCACCAACTAATCATTTTCTATACTCGTATCATTTTCTAGGATCGTTTCAACGTCAATACACTGTCGTGATAGTAATCCAGAAATAAGATAATCTGTAGTTACCCTGTCGCTTTCTTTCGTATTTTTAACCGTTTCTATACAAGAATTTCACTGTTGTCCTTTGTTGCATAAATAATATTATGCATGAGCTCAGTTTTGCTGAATTTTTTTAATTATTATGTATATAAAAGTATTGTATTATGGTGTTAGGCTCATCATTACTCACGTATGTTCAAATGTAAATATATTTCGGATTTTGTGTACCTATTATAAATAATGTGTGTACATGTACGTATATTATAATTTGGTAATTATTAAGAAGATAGTCCTTAGAACCGATGTCAATGACCTTGAAATATGTTATCAGGGCCATCATTCTAAACAACTTTTCTCTATACACATAATAGGCGGTCTCTCTTAGTTTCCAAGATATTCGCGAAAAACCGCTCCTACTGGTAAAATGAATTCCGTTTATACGTGCATGTTCATGGTAATGTGTGCGTCACCATGGGGCGACTGCTTACCTACAGTTTTCATAAACATATCACAACATCCGGCAAACAATGGGTGAACTTAAAAATCACTCTTGACCGATTTCAGTGATTTTGAATATTCACATCAGTATAATGCTTTGAACAGTATTTTCAGTTTTTCGCGAATATCTCGACAGACACAATGCAGTATTACTGATTTGAGTAGGCTAGAGGTAGTTAAAAACAAAAAAAATACGGTTCAAAGCATTATACTGATTTGAGTAGGTTAGAGCTAGTTAAAAACAAAATAAACATTGTTTAAATCAGTATAATACTTTGAACAGTAGTTTTTTGTTTTTTAATTACTCTGATAACCAGTTGTGTACAAGTTTCGAGCAAATTGCCAGCAATAAATGACAAAAGTTGTCAAAAAAAACCATAGCCATCTGTTCCCACATTTGACTTGGGTTTTGCAGGCAACGCCAGCTGACAAAATGTTAAAGCAAATTGGCAGAAAGTCTTGCAACATATCAAATTGAGGACTAAATCGAAACAAGGTTTGCGCAAGCCAATTTTCTGCAATTTGCTGTCTATGTAGCTGCCAAAGTGCGCGCAAGATGTTTATAGCAAATCTTGCATCAAACTTGTAGCCATAACTTTATAACAGGCATTCGACAAAATTTGGCTTTGTAGGTTTGGCTGACTGGGTAGTTCTAACCTACTCAAATCAGCCATTAATTAAAATTCGTACATCTTCATTTTAACTTAATGTAATAAACCGAATATATGTACATACAGGGTGAGGCACTTAAAACCGGCCACCTGAATAACTTGGCTGCTATTGGTGATAGGAAAAAATGCATCAGGCCAAAATTATTTGGTATCGAGGGGCTGATCATCCGATGTTACTAGTTTTTTGATAGGTGGAGGCGTTAAGGAGATATGAAGGTCATCTCTGTTTTTTTTTTAAATGGAACGGTATGTTTTTTTACTTACATTCTGTTAGAGTATTTCAAGACGAATACAATGGAAAGTATACCTATTGGAAAGGTCATTTGTGGTCTGAGTTAAGCCAATTGTAATGGAAAATAATTTACTTTGAGGTTGTTGATATTATTACTTCATCTCTGTCTCGTAACTTCTTGTTATGGGTCGTTGAATGGAAATAAACATTCAATCACGCTGTCCGCTTCATCTGTACATACTATGATTAGTCGTTTTCGAGAGTCTCTGCCAAGCAAAGTGTAAATATGCAAAAATAGTACGTAGAAAGTGTGGGAGAGGATCCGTGATCGCAAAGCACACACAGAGCACAGAGATTGTGAATGAGGTAGTTTAATTGGATAATTGTGATACAAAGGAATCGTACTAAAACTGTGTCACGCAAGACATAAAGAACGGGTAGTTCACGAGCGCCACCGCTAGCTGGCGTCGCAGGGCGTTGACGCGTGTATCGCCACGCGGGTGCGTGTCAGCAGCGCTAACACTTCTCCTCGAGACGCGCGTTAACTTGCACGTTTGCAAGGGATACCGGGTTGAGTCCTATTGCCTCGGAACATTTCTTGTGTTTGGGCCGTGGTAGACTCTTGGTCATCGTATCCGCAGGCATGTCCTCCGTTGGAATGTACTCCATTCTCATTTGCCGATTGCTCAGGACTTCTCGGACGAAATGATGTCGCAAGTCGATGTGCTTGCTTCTGGCCGTGAATGAGGCGTTATCTGCCAGTCGCTTTGTTCCTAGGTTGTCATTGTACACCACGATGTCCGCAAGATTCGGAAGTCCCAATTCCTTTAAAAAGTTTCTTAAGTATATAGACTCCTTCGCGGCTTCAGTGACGACCATATATTCCGCCTCGGTTGATGAGAGCGCTACAGTTCTTTGCTTCTTCGAATCCCATGATATGGCCGCTCCACTTAGGGTAAAAACATATCCCGTAAATGACCGCCTATCGAGTAGACAATTTCCCCAGTCGGCGTCAACAAATCCCTTCAGCGAGTCGTTGCCCGAGCCGAAGGATAGTCCCAGATTCATAGTCCCTTTCAGATAGCGCAATACGCGCTTTGCGGCTGTCCAATGAATACATCGGAAACATTCGTTGAACTGGCTCAGGTGACTGACCGCAAATGCGATGTCCGGTCTCGTAGCTACTGCCAGGTACATCAGAGCACCGATCAGCTCTCGATATGGTAGCTTGGATTCTTCACGATCAGGAGGTTCACCTTCTGGTGTCGTCAGCTTCACGTTTGGATCGATGGGAGAGCTGACTGCCTTTGACTCGGCCATGCCGAAACGATGCAAAATTTCCCTGATGAACCGCTGCTGGTGCATGGTGATGCTGTTGTCACCGCGAGAAAACTCGATGCCCAGACAGTGACCCACACTGCCGAGGTCCTTCACTTCGAATTCCCGCGATAGGTTTCGCTTTATCGCTGATATCGACTTATTATTCCGTGAGACGATCAGTATGTCGTCGACGTATACTGCGATCAGTAGTAAGTCTTCCCCTTGACCAGCATTGTACACGCACGGATCTGCGTGACAGGGTGACATTCCATATTTTTTTAAAGTTTTGTCCAGTTTGTTGAACCAGCACTTTCCAGCCTGCCGTAGGCCGTAGAGGGATTTTTTTAGGAGGCAAACTCTGTCTCCGGACGACAGATCCTTTAACATTTGTTCTGCCTTGACTTTTAATTGGCTGTCCCTACCTTCCGATTCGATAATCGTCTTCAAGGCGTCGTTCAGCATCTTGGGTGGCGACATAAATATCTCCTCTTCAAGTGTGCCATTCAGATATGCTGTCGTAACGTCCAGCTGCTCAACAAACATTCCATTACGTGCTGCTATTGCCATTAGAAGGCGTATCGAGCTTAATCTAGCGACTGGAGCGAAGGTCTGATTAAAATGAATTCCCGGACGTTGAGAGAACCTTTGGGCGACAAGGCGCGCCTTCCTCTTCTCAATGGATCCATCCGGTCGATATTTATTCCTCAATACCATTCGGCTCCCGATAATGTCGCGGTTTTCCGGTCTACTACTCCGTACTACGGTCCACGTGTCATTTTTGATGATCGATTTGACCTCGGCTGCCATAGCTCGTAGCCAGTCGCTTGCATCTGGACCTGACAACGCTCGCTTGATAGGGATTTCCGATGCGAGAGCGTAATTCTCCTCAACGTTACCTGCGTGTTCGCGTGGTTCGTGAAACAATTTGCGTGGCCTTCCCCTCAAACCAGTGTGAAGCAATCTAGGTCTTCCGGGACCTCTTCTGGGCGTTGCGTTTGGCCGTTCCCCAAAAGCGTCATCTTCCTCTGATGAGTCTTCATGAAGGTCGTCCAGTTCCGTACCAGAAAGGTCGTTGTCTTCAATGTTGACTGAGGGCCTCAATTCGATGTCTATTACGCGAGGCGCTGCTTCTTCTGCTCCGTCTTCTGTGTTGGACGTTACCTCCTTGCGTTCTTCAGGTTGAGCACCTTTGTCTTCTAGGAATTTAACGTCACGTGCAATCACGACTTTGCGCTCTTCGGATAGCCAAATTCTGTACCCCTTCGAATGCTCAGGGTAACCGATGAAAATGCCCTTCTTGCAGCGTGAGTGAAATTTGTCCCTGTTGGCATCTCGATTCAGGTAAAATACTCTACAGCCGAACTCTTTCATGTGGCCCACGTCCGGCTTCCGTTGTGTCCAGGCCTCGTACGGCGTATTGTTCGTCAAGCTTCTAGTTGGGCAGCGATTTCTGATATAGTTCGCTGTATTTATCGCCTCGGCCCAAAAGGACGAGGGGAGGCCCGCCTGCAACAGAAGACACCTCGCAGTGTCCAACAGAGTTCGGTTTTTTCTTTCCGCGATGCCATTTTGTTCCGGATTTTTTGCGACAGACAGTCTTCTCGCGATTCCGTGTTCCTTTAAATAGTTATCGAACTCGCGACTCAGGTACTCTCCGCCGTTATCGGACTGTAAGTGTTTAATTTTCCGGCCTGTCAGATTTTCGACGAGCTGTCTAAATTCCTTAAATGACGCGAAAACTTCGTCTTTTGATTTTAGGAACCGTACTTCGCTCCATCTTGAATGGTCGTCGATGAACGTCACGAAGTATCTGGCCTTTCCATTCGAGACGTTTTTCATCGGGCCGCACACGTCGGAGTGAATGATCTCCAACAGATTCGTTTCTCGCATCGACTTTTTCGGAAAGGGCGTTCTCGTCATTTTCCCGCGAATGCAAATATCGCACTCGAGTCGCATTTCGCGGTCCGGCAAGTCGACTCCCCGTATGATTTTTTCGCGCGCCGCATGGAGGAGGTCTCTAGTGTTCACGTGTCCGAGGCGCCGGTGCCACGACATCAACACTGCTGACGCGCTCGACGAAACCTCTTCCGAGGTTGAGTTACACTCGCCGCGTAAGTTCTCGCGCACGTAGTATAGTCCGCCAACGCGACACGCCACTAATTTCGTGTTTCCGTTCTTAACAGTTACCACGGCTCGCGTCTTACTGAACGTGACTTCGAAATCTTTGTCCGTAATTTTCGCGACTGATAAGAGATTCGTTCGAAGATCCGGTATAAAAAGCGCATCGTCCAACCGAACATTCTTCTCGTCACCGAACGTGTTTGTCGCGAAGGAAACCGTTCCTCTTCCCGCTACGCTTGTCGACGCGTTGTTCGCGAGATTTAATTTTCCGAAATTCGAATATTCGATATTCGTGAAATCACTTAAGTCTTTACATAAATGCGATGTCGCGCCGCTATCAATGCACCACTCTCCGGCATTGTTCGAGCCGTCCACGCGTAGCACCTCGTGTTCGTCGACGGATTCAAAGGCGTTATACAAACCTACTTCGTCGACTTTTCTCGCGTCTGTTCGGCGATCAGTGTTTGTCTTTCTGCAATCCGCGGATTTGTGGCCGTATTTCCGACATCGATGACATTGATATTTAAACGTCTCCTTGACACCCGTGTCGTTCCTTTCCGTCGTCTTCTTCTTGTGATTCGGGTATTTCCGAGCCCCTCTGTTTGCTACCATGACGCCTTGACTGTCACTGTTTCGTGCGTCGTTCTTCCGAGCGTCGCTTTCTTCGATAATTTTAATACGAAGAGTTTCTGGTGATGGCAATTCGTCACGTGACTCGATTGCGCAGCGAAAGTTTTCGAAGCTGGTGGGTAAACTGTACAAGAGCATGATTGCCAGCAAATCTTCGTTTATTTCTACTTCCATCTCGCTCAATTTATCGATCACGTCAAAAAATTTCCGAATGTGTTCGCGGATATCCCCACTCTCTTCCATTCGTTGCAACATGAGTTGCTTTAGCAATGTGACGTTTCGTGCGGGCCCTTTCGATTGATAAATTTCTCGAAGTTTCAGCCACACTTCGCGAGACGTTTCACAATCTTTGATTTGCTTTAGTTCGGACGGGCTTATCGACAATATAATATCCGATTTCGCCTTATTATCCTCTCTTGTCCATTCCCTCGCGGCATTCTCCGACTCGGCGTCACCGGCAACGACATTAGGTTTCTTCGTTTCACCGTTTACATATGTCCACGCGTCATTTTTAACCAGCAAGGCCTGCATCTGCATCTTCCACGTGTCATAGTTTTCCTTGTTCAAGGATTCGATCCGTACAATTCCGGAACTCATGATACGCGTCGCGACACAAAAAAAAACTAACCTCTGATAGTTTGTCGATCAAAAGAAACTCACGATCACTCGCTTTCCGTGCACTTTAATTTCCGAAATCTTCTGGGCCCATAACCTGTGGGAGAGGATCCGTGATCGCAAAGCACACACAGAGCACAGAGATTGTGAATGAGGTAGTTTAACCCTCATCGGTCCCCCGTATGCGCACGCATACAATTTTGATCTTTAACCTTGAATAAAATAAAAACGGTTCAGCGGAATGACCTTGTATTTTGCAAAGTAGAATTATTTTGCCTGAACAACCAAAAAAACCCGTTTTTGAATTTGTACCCTTACTGTATTTGCCTGTGCAGTTATAGTTACGAATCGGTCCCTGTGTATGTGCGCGGATACACATAAGCAGGTACCTGGTGTAGTAAATGAATATTTCTGTTTATTGTAATAAATGAATATTTATATTTATTGTCTGGTGTCAACAGATACGTTTGTACGTGTAGTAAAAGAACAAAGGATATTTATTGTCTGGTGTCAACAGATACGTTTGTACGTGTAGTCTTCGACCGACTGCCCGACTCGCATAACGCGAGTCGCGTGGAGCTTCCTTTCTTCCCCCCTCGGTCACAGGATCGTCTTTTCGTTCTCGCGGCCGCGACGCATTTCGGCCGCCTGGATGACGAAATATTCCTTTTTGAGGAAGCCTCGTTCTCACTGGAATTGCCGCTTATTTTTGTGTGTGGATTTATAGCACGCTCTTATTTTTTCGTTTTATGCATTTATTTGAATTTTGGTTGTGTTTCGAAGTATTTGATAAAAAATGGATAGAGTTTTACGTGAAAGAAGGCAGCGAGATGACCTAGAAATGGATTTTGATTTGGAAAGCGAAGCGGGCGAATCTCCGTGCAATAGTGACGATGATTTTGCATTATCAGACGAGGAGAATGATGAAAGTGAAGTTAGCGTGCATTCGGATGAAGACGACATTGAGTCACTTGAGCAAAATTTAGCAGAAGAAAATGCAGCAAATCCTGAAAATACATATTTTTCAAAAAATAAGAAAATTGAATATTCATCGCAAGCATTTGAAATAAATCGAAGAAATTCATTTCGACGTGCAGAAAATTTCACTTCAGGTAAAAACCTACCCTCTTTGTTATGGGTTCATGTTCATTATATGTTTCATTTTTGTTATAATTCAGGTCCAAAAGCATTAGCAGCTGCTAATATAGTTGATGTTTCGTCTGCATTTCACATGTTCCTTGGACCGGTTGAGAATATTATTTTGAACATGACGAATTTATATGGTGTGCGAAAGTACAAAGACGAATGGGAAAACATTGATTTGGACACTCTGCACGCATACTTTGGATTGTTGCTGCTTTCTGGTGTGTATCGGTCATACGGTGAATGTGTCACTAAACTGTGGAATGAAGAAACTGGTCGGCCAATATTTAGAGCAACAATGTCTTTGAAAATGTTCAAGCGTATCCATGGTTGCATTCGATTTGATGACCGCGAACAACGTATGGCCAACACTGCATCTACAAGTACTTCTGTTCGTGACAAATTGGCACCGATTCGAAATGTATACGATAAATGGAATCATAATTTGAAAGCTGTATACACACCAGGAAAAAACATTACCGTAGATGAACAGTTAGTTCCGTATCGTGGGCGATGTCCGTTTCGTCAGTATATTCCATCCAAGCCGGCGAAATATGGCATCAAAATTTGGGTGCTATGCGACTCAAAAAGCTGGTATGCATACAACACACAAATTTATGTTGGTCGGAATCGTAATGCCACTCCTGAACGCAATCTCGGACGGCGTGTTGTTTTGGATTTGGTGGAAGGACTTTCTGACAGAAATGGGAACGTGTGACAACTTTTTCACTTCGTATGAATTGGCAGAAGATTTGCATAAGAATCGCATGACTATTTTGGGAACAATAAGGAAAAATAGGACTGAAATTCCTTCAGTTCTACTCGACATGCGTCAAAAGCCAATTTATCATACAGAAGTTGTATATGAACATAAATTGCAAGCAGTTATGTTGTCATATGTTCCTCGCCGGTACCGATTTGTGACATTGCTCAGTACATACCACAATGTTGTCAGCATAAATGAGAATAGTGAACAGAAGAAACCTAACATCATTGAAGACTACAACAAAACCAAGAGTGGAGTTGATACTATGGATCAAATGGTGGCTACGTACACATGCAAACGAAAAGTCAATCGGTGGCCAATGGCAGTATTTTGTAACATGCTTGATGTTAGTGCGTTGAATGCATTCGTGACGTTCATTGCATTGTTCCCGAATTGGAAAAATTCTAAAACGAACCATAATATTCGTCGTCGCCTTTTTATCGAGGAGCTTGGATTGAATCTCGTTGAAAAACAGATCACTAAACGTAAAAAACAACCTCAAAGTAATGATGCTTCCAGTGTTATTCAAAGAATTCGGGAGATTCGCCATTTACCAAGTACATCAAAACGAGGCCGATGCTACATCTGCACATATAAAAATAACAAAAATCTTTTTGCTACACGCTGTGAAAAGTGTAGAAATTTCATTTGTGCTGAACATAATTTCAATTTATGCGAAAAATGTACAAATAATTGACAAAAGTTAAAAATTCAATTTTTTTTTCTAATATATGTAATATTCTAATTTTAATTTCATTCTAAATCTACCTTTATGAAGTTCAAATGTATTAATATGATAGTAAACAATATAATAAACATAAAAAATCACAAAACATAAATGGTTGTTAATTTTTTTAGCTTTTTTACAATTAAAAATATATGTGTATGCGCGCGCATACAATGGGACCGATTAGATGTATTTCTCGAGGGACCGATGAGGGTTAATTGGATAATTGTGATACAAAGGAACCGTACTAAAACTGTATCACGCAAGACATAAAGAACGGGTAGTTCACGAGCGCCACCGCTAGCTGGCGTCGCAGGGCGTTGACGCGTGTATCGCCACGCGGGTGCGTGTCAGCAGCGCTAACAGAAAGTATGCGCAGCGACTCTTACCACACTGAAAAACGAATTGAAAAAAGTACACATATTTTGGAATCGTAACAGCAGCAGTAACGTTAATATGTTAAAATTGCTATCTGTTTCGGAATAACGAACATTTCAAACGAAATCGAAAGTATAACAAATTATTAAAATAGAGTGTTACCATCTATGACCTTAAAAACTCTTTAATGCAACAAATGCTTTAGAATGTTTCGAATCGTCTATTATCAAAGTGTATTCTTTTTTTGCAGTTTTGGTATAACTTTCCTACTAAATATATTTAATATCATAAAATAGGTCTCAACATACTTAAACACATTTGTTCTAATATAACTTCTATACAATACACTTATGTTAAATCCTTGTTGTATAGTCTGCAACTAGTCCACTATATTCGAATAATATAGCAATATAATTTAAATTCTGTATATTTCCCGCACTTTCCCTGTTTATAAAACGGCGGCGGATACAGTAACGAATGTTATTAAGGAAGTAATTACGACTGTTCTAGAAGTAAATATTACATTTGCTATAAAAAAGTAGATTACTTATTGATGCGGCTAATATATTAAAAAATTGTAAATCCATATGACTGTTTAAATATTGACTAGGATTTTATTGAGTTTTATCAGTGCTCACTTTCATATCGGAAAAATTATGTATCGTATGCGATATTTGTTTGAAGAGTGGTTGTAGTTGTAAGTAAGTTGGAAGAGTTCAGCTGAAAAAAATGTAATTGATCTTATGTTCGTATTAGGAAGCGCTGTTATTAAAATTCTACATGTAATAGAAGCGATGAGAAATCGGTACTACCGAGACATGAAGAGAATAACGCTAGTACAGTTTCTAGAAACAGTTTTTACATCAGTGGCGTCGATATATGAATATTTCGGTACTGGCCGATGCCGCTCTGGTTTCCACTTCTCTGCCTTTATTACCTATAATTATGGATGCAGTAAATCCTCGTAGTAATGCAGTCGCTGGAAACACGGCTTTTCCTCCGCGTTGTTAATCTCGCCTTGCCTCGTGCTTGGTTCATTGTGCTTTTACACAGCCCCGTTAGATTACCTTTTCACGCGTGTCCAAATTACGATAGACATCAGATCTGCGTGTAATTTCTCTCTACACTGGCGATGTATGTAATGTCACACGACTCTGTGCTCGTCTAAACTTAACTCAGACGTGGTTCTTTAAGAGTAGACTAAATGATCAGGTCGTTCCATAAATTCTTGTCAATTTTTCTTCTTTTTTAACCTTTGATGGACGGGCAGGTTTTTTTATGACTTTTTATATTTTCGAGTAAGAACTTTTTTATATTTATTGTAATGTTACATCGTGACAAATAAGCGACACCTTTGAAGCCTAAAAATAGGAACGTTAATAAAAATAGAAAAGTTGCACAGGACCATTATATGAATAACAATACATATCAAAGAATTCATCTTTTATGTTAGCTTTAGATGAAAAAAATGGCCAATCGATAAAAAAAATGATGTTATCAACATAGGTATATTTCGAAGTTCATTAGTAAAAGAAACAACCAATACCTACATAAGAAGGAATTTTCGTGTGAAAATAATTTTCTTTTTATTGTATTTTTGCTCATATTTAGTAATGTCGTCGTGTGTCATATATTCTGAAGCAAGATATGACACATAGGCATATCACGTTCACGATATATAAATGCTGATCTTCGACAAGTATCTACAACATGAAAGTAAAGTAAGAGAATAATATTTAAAGACTACACAAAAAGTGCGACACTTTTTTATCTAGCTATATACATATATTAACAATATTAACAATATTAACATCTGTGACCTCTCAAAACTTAATTCTCAATTGAAATGTGAATTTGGCGACCGAAAAAAGTCTAATGTATGATATTTTAAAGTGAAAACAGTTTAAAACATAAAAATAAGCTTCCCGTCCTCTAAAGGTTAAACTTTTGGAGTGTACACTTAAGTTTTGAAAAAAACATCATTTTTTCATTTTATGAATGCATTTCACTTCAGTCATTTTAAAGTGAATAACCATGGAAACGAATAACTCTTTGGCAAGCGTATATTGATTTATATGGATCGTATTTCAATTAGAAATTTTCTTTTCAAGATAAATTATAATCGTTCGAACTGACATGTATGATGCAAAAATCTAAGACTACTTGCACGAATTATGTACTTTTATATTGGTAACCAATATCACATTTCAAATTCTCTTTTTTTTTAAATTCTTTCTGAAAAATTCTGTAGAACAATATTTTTTAGCACCCTCAAAGTAACTTCATCAGTTTAAATTGATATACATACCTATACAGTTAGGTTCAAATTTTGATATTCAATGATAAATATTGTTTCAATGATAAATATAGATTCTGGATTCATAGGAAAATTTGTATGTTAATTGTAGAAATTTCAAAACTAAGTGTCAAATGAAATTTTATTTTCTTCTCTGTGAATGATTTCGTTCAACTTATACATACAACTAGAAATACCTATACACGTTATTTTCATAGAGTATGGTATCTCCATTATCTCTTCACCTCATTATACATATATAGAGTGTACTGTATGAATCGACTTACACGAGTATCGTCGAAACTGTTGATATTAAAAAATGTTTCAGACAAAATTATATGGTATCAGGCGGCACACTTTGCGATATGAGTAACATTTTTCTATGTGGTCGTATAGACATCATATGAAGGTCAACTTTGTTTTGTTAAATGAAATCGTATAATTTCTAATGTACTAATTGACTGTAAGTGACTTAGTACTTTATGTAGGGAATAATGAGTAGCATTAAATAGTGCATTAAAAAATATATGATTTCATTTAAAAAATCAAAGTTGACCTTCATATGTCTTCTACGCGACCACATAGAAAAAAGTTACTTACATCAAAAAGTGTGATCTCTGATATCATTTAACTTTTGTCTGAAACATTTTTTAATATCGTTAATAGTTTCGGAGACATTCGAGTGGATTGATTTAAATGGGACACCCTGTATACATATGGTTGTTCACCAATGTGTTATGATCAATTTTGTATAACTTGACATGTATAACTTACATTATTTTGTATAACTTACATTATGTTCATTATGTATATTTGTTCACATATTGTCTTCTCGGCTATTAATCATTATTACACGATTGCATTATCAAATATATTTTTATAAAAACGTTTATATAATGTTGGAATATGTTAGAGATCAATTAGTTTAATATTATAAGAATACATATATTACATGTAGTGTATCTATATGAACAGATGATGGTACGTTGAACTGTATATTAAACATTTCTAGACACTCGGCGATTTTTTATTTAAAACGAATTCGTGCGTATTATTTGCACTGTAATGTTTGCAAAAGTTTATCGCGTGTTTGTAATATATTTGTAAATAATTCAAACGTCTTGTTAATGTTAAATAAAAACCTTAACAATACTCATATGGCAGACATGAAATTTCACCGTATTATTTATTCTATCATTCTTTTCAACTTCACAAATGCTATATTTGACTTTTAAAATATGAAAATTTTTGAATAATGTATAAGATAAAAATATTCCAGGCTAATGTAAGAATAATATTCCATAGTTGGTACAACATCCGTTGTGTTCAATGAAAATGCATGTTTCTGTATTTTTTAGATCAAATTATTCTGAATCACATACATAATTCTCATGCCCTTTTTCATCCGATTCAAAGCAAAAGTAAAGTTTATATCGGCTACCAAAATGGTGCTGAATACGTATTACTTCGTTAACCGAATTGATTCACTGAATTATCATTTTTACAAAAATGTTACAAACTATGAGTACATGAATATACAGCAATCTCGCCTAAATTTACGACAACGGAAGCAATCATAGAAGCCGAGAGTGAATCGTAACGGAGAATGACGAAATAACGCAATCAAACAAGAGAAACTCATTATACAAGTGTTAAATTTCAGTAATATTAAGAAATATTAAGTCATCTAATTTACATGCCTGCCGTATCTATACTTATTATTTTGAATAAAAGTTAATTTAAGCATGGAATGCTGTTTCTCCCTGCAGCAATTTACCTACATATTAAGTGTTAATAAGATGGTAGTCTTAATAAATAATGTTCTACAATTTTTTTAATAATATACATAATCTATTTCTAGCAATTCTTCTGTCGAAAATATACAGATTTATCGCCAATTGCTATTAGTCAAATATTTTGTTTATTCAATGCATTTTATATGTATAATTTTAATATATAAATATAATAAATGGTTGTGTCATTCTATTGTGATACAAACTGCACACATTGAATATTAACTTTGAAAGTAAGCTAATATATGTTGCTTATTCACAACTTTTGTGTATACATATTATTTCACTGGTTTAAAGTATCGAAGCCAGAGTTAAAACTAATCTTCTTTTATTTTGTGGAATATCTTACAAGATATTAGATTGTACACAGGGTAGCCCAGTAAGAATTAGAACTGGAACACCTCCGTTGTTTTCGGAGATACGGAAAAACTTTATTAACAAAAGTTGCTCGATATAGAGGGGACTATAATATGGCAGTAATAATTTTTTGCAGCTATGGGATTTTCGGAGATTTTACGGACACCTTCACTTTTTTTAATGAAATCGTATGTTTTTTTATGCATCAGTTGGTGCAACTCAACATTCTCTATAAAAAAGTATGAACGTATGTACGTCGAAAAATTACTAGTTTAGGAGATAGGCCATGGAAAGGTAATTACATTATGAATGCGAGATGTGGGTAGTGATGGGTAGTGATGGGTAGTAGAGCCGTGCAGCTCGAGCCCTATCGGAAGCCAACGATTCACCGACTCGGCTCGGCTGGTTGAGCGAGCCGAAATGACAGTTTTATGAGGTGACAACAAAGACGAGGCTCTTCTGCCCAGCGAAGCCTCGACGAGTAGAGATGTTATCTGATATTCTATAAGCCGCCGTCGACCGACGCTCAGGATACAATGTAACACACAGAACGACGAATCACCCATGAATAAAAATTTAAACTTTTACTCCTTTCAGTGTACTTTCTTAAAAATGTTATGAATAAATGTAGGAGATTCTCCTGATGAAAATAAGTCCAAACCTGACATAAATCGAACTATATTTAATAACAATACAATTCGTATCGCAACATAATGTATGAATAAAAATTGTTTTCGCTGCATTTCCTTATTCAGAGACACGCAAAAATGTTGAAAAACATTGCACACGTTACAAAAACCGGCGCACTTATTACAGAATTTTCTCCAATTTTTCGGTCGAACATTCTAGGTGGAAAATATTAAGACCCATAAAAAATGATAACAAAAGCGAATTTCTTAATAAAATGAATCATAATTAAACATGGTAAAGCACATACAGTAACATTAGACCATATAGACCAATATATTGTAAAAAACATAACATAATATGCAATCATTTTAATCAGGGAATACAACATGACCAATTTTACAAAACATTATTAATGAATAATTCCAAATACTTTACTTAACTGTGGTTAAAATACAAAATTGCATTACGTAATTACATAAATAAATAATTACGTATGCAATCAAATGTAAAATGCTTACAATCACATTTCACAAGATATCAGCAGCAGTAAAGTACCAAAATTTTGTTTCACGAAATAAATGGTACTTTCAATATTATATCAGCATAGTAAAACAATGCACGAACGACACCAAGTTCAATACTTAAAAGTAGTTTTTCATTATCGAATGCTTGCAAGTTCGAATACTGCAACAATACTAAGAATCTTTTTGCAAATAATGAGATATAAATAAAATAAACAATTAGTTTTACCTCAACGAAAAGGCAAAACTGTGACCAATTATCCCACCTTTCCCTTAATGTCGCGACACGAATTGTATGTTATTAAATATAGTTCAATTTATGTCGTGTTTGGACTTATTTTCATCAGGAAAATCTCCTACATTTATTCATAACATTTTTAAGAAAGTACACTGAAAGGAGTCAAAGTTTAAATGCTTACTCATACGTTATATTCCGATACGAATTGTATTGTTATTAAATATAGTTCGATTTATGTCGGGTTTTGACTTATTTTCATCAGGAGAATCTCCTACATTTATTCATAACATTTTTAAGAAAGTACACTGGAAGAAGTAAAAGTTTAAATTTTTATTCACGGGTGATTCGTTCTGCGTATTACATTGTATCCCGAGCCTCGAGTGTCGGTCGTCGAACTGTCATCATGAGCCGAGTGCGGTGCCGTCATCTGACTTGAATGGGCTTGAAACGGCTTGAGGTCACATCACTAGATGTGGGGCGTTTAATTTGGAACGTTAGATTCATAAAGGCGTAGTAAATATTTATTTGTTCTTGAACGCCTTTACGATTGGAATTATGATGAGAATCGTGGTAAGTTATCGTGCAAAAAATAACACTAATAGTAGTATATACAAGACGATCGTATGCATTTCCATAACCTATCTCCTAAACTAATAATTTTTCGACGTACATAGCTTAATACATTTTTATAGATAATGTCGAATTGCATCAGTCAGTGCATAAAAAAATATATAATTTCATTTTAAAAAATGAAGGCAACCTTGAAATCTCCGAAATTCCTCCACCTGTAAAAAAATTATTATTGCAATATTATAGCTATACTGAACAACTTCTGTGAATAAAGTTTTTCCATATTTCCACAAAAAATGGAGATGTTTGAGTGCTAATTCTTAGTGGACCACCCTATATACAGGGTGTCCCAAAAATGTCCTCCGACCCGGAAATGTGGCACTCGGGGGGTGAATTGGAACAACTTTTTCCTTAGCGAAAATTAAAACTGGGGCTTCGTTTACGAGATATTAACGAAAAACCGCGACCAATCAGAGCGCGAGTTTGCCAGCCAAGTTCCCGCGCTAGCGGTGGCTACGCGCTACGCTTGTACTACGATGCTCCGAACAAGTAGGTCACCATGCATCGCAGGAAACCGCGTATAATAATAGCAAATAAACAAGACGTAACAAATAAAATCATACTT